>NC_092745.1:85133512-85436542 GCF_047496795.1 Chiloscyllium punctatum
ACTTAAAGCAGAAACACCCTGAGCAGATGTCTTGAATCAGGGGAGAGCCTATGGTTAGAGTAAGCGGATACACTTCAGCAAAAATATCAAGCTTAATGAAGAACATTGTTAGGTTGCATTGTCTGAAGGAATAATTTAATTTTGATAAGCTGAGGCACCTGCTTCAATTTTCAGGATTTAGTTTATGCTAAAAGTATTCAGATTGAGATCATTCCACACAAAGAACCCTGACATTGGTTACAATAGAGCATGACCTAAATGGGGAAGAAACCTCGGGTAATATTTTAAAATATGTAAATGAATCATTCTATGTACCAAAACTATGTACAGGGCAACGTCGATTATCCGAATGACATGGGCGGGGAATATTTTATTTGGATATTCAAATGTTCAGATAATTGAATGTTTGGATAGCACAGTTTAGGACCTTGAGATCTTGTTCGCATAATCCAAAATTCGGACAATTGTTCGGATAACTGAGGTTGCATTGTATACTATTAATCTTGGGGTGAAATTGTAAGTTGAATGGATGTTTTTGGCAGTATTCTCTCCAGTTCAGATCTAGCATTCCAAATTTATAGCAGGTGGTAATGATTACTTACAAAACATTTCATCAGTCCTATAATTACAGCTAGTTATTGTTTTCTAATACTTGTTCTGTAGTAACCATAGGTAGTATTAATCCCATTTATGTTTAGGTTAAATAATTACTACCATAAGAAAATTGTTTACAGATAAACACACTATGCTTTTGCTACACATGACAGAGCTTCTAACTTGAGAATACAGTAATTCCTAACAATGCTCAGACACCAAACAGGAGTTGTTAGATTTTTAATCAATTCAAGACTTTTTTCTAGCTACCTTTAATGAGACAGTAACCAGTATTTGACAGCAGCAAATTGCATCAGAGCAAAGTAAAGCAAAACATGTTGCATTTGAGACATGAGTAGCGTGGAGGTTAAAGTTCAGGAGCAGATTTCACTGGCAAGTAATAACACAGATCTAATTTCTGGAAGAATATTTTTCATTTGTTTTTAAATGTAAATCCATTGCCGTATGTGATGAAAATAGAACTCAATGAACAATTTCTGGGAAGATAAAAGTGTGTATTAAGTACTCAAAAAATTATTAAGTAAAATATATACGTATTCTATAAACTGTTGGAAAAAATGTACGACTTGTTTTTAATGCTAATTAACTCCCATCATTTTGCCTGAAGGAATTCCATCACTATAAACCTTTGAAAAGTTTTGTCTCAGAGAATTGTTCCATATTGATTAAAGTCTTGCAGTGGAAGGGAATGAATACATTGGTAAAGAAATGGAATTTGTAGGTAGAGTCAGGGAATTATAATTTTGACTTTTCCTGGGGAATTCAGTACCTTTGTCTCTTTTTCTTTAAGATGAGACATTCCAATAAATCCCCCTTTTTCCTTCTCAAGTGCTTGTACAAGATCCCACTGAGGTGTTTGAATAAGGATAAGAAAGTTCATCTGATGACCTGGGCAACAAGAATCCTTCAACCAAATCAACAAATACAAAATATAAAGTCCTGTATCTCATTTCATGAGATCTTGCTATATACAAATTAGCGTTGCTTTTCCTATTACAAATAGTTATAAGAAAGAAGTGTTTTATAATTTCTGATGTACATTAAGTTGCCTGATGTCATGAAGGATGCAGTATAAATGGGCATTCTTTCTTCAGTGGTGATGGTACAAATGAAGTTAGAAAACTAATAACTTGGGAAGGTTTCCTTTAAAATGCAAAATAAATGAACATATATGAAAATTAGTGTTTGCTTTAGTAGCAACAGTAATGGTTCAAGACTTAATACAGAGGTGCTATGTGTCACAAGTTGGCAGGAGATTTCTGACTATGGCAGACTGGGAAATGTTCATATCTTTGTGTAGTGCTTTCTCATTGCAAATATTAACAGAGGTTTGTTTTCATGTGAAATACCTCATAATGAACATAACTACATTTTTTTTGTGGATATGAATTGTACGCCATTTATAATAACTTTAAAATATTATGTATATATTATGTTAATATTTCAAAGGATTGAAATATTTTTGAAAGTAGAATTTCTGCTCTTTCCATTTCAGGACACTTTAGATTAGATTAGATTACTTACAGTGTGGAAACAGGCCCTTCGGCCCAACAAGTCCACACCGCCCCGCCGAAGCGCAACCCACCCATACCCCTACATCTACCCCTTACCTAACACAATGGGCAATTTAGCATGGCCAATTCACATTTTTGGACTGTGGGAGGAAACCGGAGCAAACCCACGCAGACACGGGGAGAATGTGCAAACTCCACACAGTCAGTCGCCTGAGGCGGGAATTGAACCCGGGTCTCTGGTGCTGTGAGGCAGTTGTGCTAACCACTGTGCCACCGTGCCACCCACACTCAGTTACTTCCTAACTGCTAAGCAGAAATGTCTCTCATGGTAGTGTGAAGTGCCTTATTTATCTTTTCTTGTTTAGCATGGTGTGCAGTCGCCTAAGTAAAATGTTATTTTCACATTAACTGCAGAATGAATGCAATGCAGAACGAGAGATATCATTTAAGCCTTAGAATTGAAACTGAATAGATTAGAAACCAACACCTCTCCTCATCAGAGGCATTGAACATGCACATTCTAACATACAATGTCATTGAGCCATCATTAATGACGATCTTTTACATAATTTTTAATAACAATCATTGTAAATAAATCCCAGGTCAAATGAAGTAAAGACCTATGGAAATTCAATGATTTGTTTTTGGCCAAAAATGAACTAATCATTTTCTACCCCTCAATGTTTTCATTTGCATTGAAATCTGGAAATGAAACTGGGGAGAGATGCAAAACAGGAGGGCTATTTACTATTATTATTGTAAAAAGTCAAATTGTATCTCGTTTTGTCAAAACAATAGTTACAAAATCAAAATGAAATAAGCCTAAGTAATTAAGTTTGTTAAAACTAAAGTAAGATAATGTAGATATTGGAAATCTAAAGTAGAGTCAGAAACATTGGAAAACAGAAAGCAGGTCAGGCAGAATTTAGTAAAATTTCACCATCACCTGAAGCATTAACTTAATTTCTCTCTCCACAGATGTTAGTTGACTTACTGAGTGTTTCCAGCATTTCCTATAATTAAATGCCTCATGTGTATGTTACATCAGATTGCGGATTACATGGCTTGCAAGTTAGATGCAACTGTCAGCAATTGCTATCATTACTCTTGTAAAATCACATGACATCCACACATGTACACTTTTCATGCAAAAATACACACATTGTGGTCAGTGTTTCCCTTGAGACTGTGTTATTGAAGTGCTTACAAGTAATAGTTAACCATAAATCACTGAATTGAAATATTTTTTTCACACTATGATTAGTGTAGAAAATGAAAATGTTACACATTGTTGAATAAGGTGTCCCTTATTAAACAACCTTTTTGACCCTGAAAGATCTAATTGAATATTTGTGAAATATCACATTCTCTTACTACATGGTTACAATTTCACATATTTTAAAAACAGTTTTAAAATATTTAATGTTTGTTTATGATACTTCAGCAAATAACTTGATCTTGTGTATTTGTCATTTCACTTCCTGTAAAATTAGAAAAAGTAAATGGTGAACTGTTAGTTCTTGATTTGCTGTCAGTGGGAATTCTTTATTGTGACTGGCTACTTACACTGGATGTAGTGAAACCATGTACTTTGTGTCAGAATGTAGCCAAAATTAGGAAGGTAACTTTACTGCTGACCAGAAAATCCAACATAAATGTTCCATTCTTAACTTTGACTACACTTAGCATGACCTATTATCCACAATGACTTCCAGATATCATGTTACTGTAAATCAGCATGTCATTAAATTACAGTTGATTGTTAAACTGCCATTCAGAAACAAGTCCTGCAGGCTTTTAAGATTTTCAGTCCATAAACAGAACTGAATGAATCTTTGAACTGCACAATGTATGCAAATTGATATTACGTACCGTCTAAAAACTGGATATTTGTAATCACATTTAATAAATTCTATCCCATTTTGCATCTTAAAGATGGCTGAACATTTTAATGTGATTAATACAATGCTCCCATCTGTCATTATTAGCCATCTTTATTTCTCATTCCCACTGGTCCTGAGGCAGGAAGAACAAGGTCACAAGAAAAAAATAAAGTATGGAAAGTGATCAAAGAGTTTCCATGTGAAATTAATGTGGCCAGTCAGATTGATGCTCCAAGTGTGGGTAGGAGAAAGGAACTTGTTTTTTACCTTTAGATAATTTACATTTTTTTTGCTCTTTATTTCCTTATCCAAGGAGGAAAAAGAAATAAAAGACTATAACTTCAAAGAGAAGGTACTGGTTATACTCTACCTCCTTTTGGAAATAAACAAGATGATCTGTCTTGTTTGCCAGTTTTATTGGCCTTCCCTTTTGGCAACCAAATCAGGATAGCATAGAGGTTGAGAAATTGCTCTCAGTATACAGTATATATATGTACCTATAAAAGCACTGATAGAGCATTTCTGACCAGGACTTTTGGAAACCTTTATATTGAATCTTTAACCTGACTGGGACAGGTTGGAGGAGTTTCTGTCACGTCAAGGACTTGTCACATCAGGTCACTGGGTAGTTGGGTGGTGATGGGTGTAGTGATTGCAATGAGGTCAGCCAGGTGGACCTCATAGAGTAGGAGTTCCCCGATTGGGGCTGTTAACCTAGTCCAATCAGGGACCCCTGGCTGACAGATAAGAACAGGAGTTCAAACATCTCTTTACTCTGAGAGTTGGTCCTGGGGAAGCCAGATCAGTGTCAAGAATTCACCATGTGTAAATAAAGGATCAGTTG
The DNA here is from genome assembly GCF_047496795.1 of Chiloscyllium punctatum. Lineage (NCBI taxonomy): Eukaryota > Metazoa > Chordata > Chondrichthyes > Orectolobiformes > Hemiscylliidae > Chiloscyllium > Chiloscyllium punctatum. Next base: position 85,138,369 of record NC_092745.1, read on the forward strand.
ATGACAGGATATCAGCCTCTGTGGCGTTATTTTAGTGGGTAGTCAGTTTGGAAGGATAGTATTTGGGTGGTGGAATAATTACCTCATGTTGGATACATAGTCAAGTGGCAGAAGGTTGGCTGGTTGGGTTACATAAGTCAGGACGTAGATGTGAAGTATGTCAGATGATAGGCAGGGTGCCAAGAGGATCAGTTGTATATCTACCCAGGAGGACAACATTTTATTTGTCTTACGTTTCTTCTGCAACTGCTCAGGAAAACAAATTGAAACTGTCTGAAGTCTCCCATTCAGAGTCAGAGACGTTTTTGGAGTAACCTGTGGACCGGAGGAATTGATCATCAATGGTGCTCACCATCACTGGGACCTTCCAGTATTCATTCTGCTGGTGCCATATTTAAAAGCCGAATGGATACTGTTACGGATCAAACCAAAATATATATTAAAAAGATAGTCTAGATCCTGACTCTTTTTTATTTTAGAGGTAAGTGTAAGGCATTGCACTCCAGGTGCAATTTGTTTGATCAAACTACTTGACGTTAAGCAAAACACTATTTATTTTTACATTACATTGAACTACAGACAACATAAAAATAACAGAATTGGCTTATATGTAACTCTATCGAAATGCTTAACAACATAGTAGATATATTAACTATTACTAATTAACTGTTCCAATATAGTAACATCTCATAAACACACCCTAGGTAAAGGTGAAATCAGTAAAACAAACTGTCTAAAATACAATTCCAGCAGCAGGAGGAGAACCCCAGCTTTTAGCTGAAACAGAAAGAAGAATAAGAGCTTCCATGTCCAGTTTCAAGACCCCAGCAACTGCAGAAAACTAAAACTAAAAATTCTGTTTCTGTGGGAGCTTGACCTCACCCATTCAGGCTGCTTCTATTATTTCACCGTGTTAAAAAAATCTTCAAGGTCTCACAAGCTGTTTACTCTATTGGCTTTTAGCAGATGCTCACTACCTTTGTCTCAACATTTCTTCATAAAAAAACCAGGAGAAAATACACCTTAAAGCCATAGTATCATGACAATACCACTTCAGATGTTACAATCCATGAACTGCCTGAGGACATGATCCACAGAGGTAAGCCTGTACCCTTTTTCACAGTCAGGGACCTGGAGGCGCTGGTGGAGGAGAGGGACATTCTTTAGTCAGCTGACAACTGCAGGAGCCATGCCAGCGGACACAGCCAGAGTAGACACAATTTGTTGCTCAGGTCAGTCTTGTTTCCTGGATTAGAAAGAAAACCCATCAGTGCAATAAGAAAGTTAATGGCTTCCTGTGCTCTGCAGGGGTAAATGCCACTTGTATATGGATTTCAGCAAGGCGTTCAATAAGGTTCCCTACAGTAGGCTATTATACAAAATGCGGAGGAATGGGATTGTGGGAGACATAGCAATTTGGATCAGTAATTGGCTTGCTGAAAGAAAACAGAGCGTTGTAGTTGATGGAACATGTTCATCTTGGTGTCCAGTTACTAGAGGCATACCGCAAGGGTTGGTGTTGGGTCCACTCATTTTATAAATGACCTGGATGAAGGCTTAGAAGGGTGGGTTAGTAAATTTGCGAACGACACTAAGGTCGGTGGAGTTGTGGATAGTGACGAAGGATATTGTAGGTTACAGAGAGACATAGATAGGATGCAGAGCTGGGCTGACAGGTGGAAAATGGATTTAATGTGGACAAGTGTGAGGTGATACACTTTGGATGGAGTAATCGGAATGCAAAGTACTGGGCTAATGGTAAGATTCTTGAGAGTGCAGATGAGCACAGAGATCTCGTTGTCCATGTACACAGATCCCTGAAAGTTGCCACCCCAGATTGACAGGGTTGTTAAGAAGGCATACAGTGTTTTGGCCTTTATCAATAGAGGGATTGAGTTCGGAACCAGAAGGTTATACTGCAGCTGTACAAAGCTCTGGTACAGCTACACTTGGAGTATTGTGTACAGTTCTGGTCACCACATTATAAGAAGGATGTGGAAGCTTTGGAAAGGGTGCAGAGGAGATTTACTAGGATGTTACCTGGTATGGAAGGAATGTCTTACGAGGAAAGGCTGAGGGCCTTGAGGCTGTTCTCGTTAGAGAGAAGAAGGTTGAGTGGTGATTTAATAGAGACACACAAGATAGTCAGAGGGTTAGGTAAGGTGGACAGGTAGAGCCTTTTTCCACGAGGGGGCACAACTTTAAAGTGAGGGGAGATAGGTATAAGACAGATGTCAGAGGTAGTTTCTTTACTCAGAGAGTAATAACGGTATGGAATGCTTTGCCTGCAACGGTAGTAGATTCGCCAAGTTTAAGTGCATTTAAGTCCTCATTGGACAGGCATATGGCCGTACATGGAATAGTGTAGGTGGGATGGGCTTCAGATTAGTATGATACGGCGGCGCAACATCGAGGGCTGAAGGGCCTGTACTGTGCTGTAATGTTCTATGTTCTATATCTTCTTTCTGCTATCTCACTGTCACAGAGTCATCACTCACTCTAACTCTGCCACTGCACACCTCTCTCAATCAGACCCCTGGGCTACAACTCTCACTATTGTATGCAGCATGTCTACTCAAATGATCTCACTTACCTCATCTTCCCAAACTACTAACACAGCCTGATCTTTGCATTTCTTACTCACTCACTGGGACACCCCTGATGTTCTTGCACCAGTACTAACTGCTCTTCCATTGACTTCAATCATACTCAATCCCTCCCCTTTATTAATTGCAGGAAAAATTGACTCACAAGTTGGCAGGAGGGCCAAGACCACTGGATCTGCTGGAAATCAGGCTCCTTACTCCTTATGAGGGGAAAGTATCCGAATTGACCCATGAAGAGCATGGCTGCTCATGAGAGGAGGCGAAGACTCAAGTGCCAACCAATCCAGTAAGCTTCATTATGCTATGCTGTACTGCTTTCTTATTTACACTGGTGCTAACTCATTTTAAAATATCTTCCTTAGTGTCTTTTTCACTGTGGGGACTTGATTAATTTGTGCCCATGTGTGAGATCAGCAGGTTGTTCAGAAATCCTAAGAATGAAAATATTAGAATGGCCAAGAATTATAGAACATTACAGTGCAATACAGGCCCTTCAGCCCTCAATGTTGTGCCGACCCATGGAACCAATTTGAAGCCCATCCATCTTACACTATACCATTTTCATCCATGTGTTTATCCAATGACTACTTAAATGCCCTTAAATTTGGCGAGTCTACAACTGTTGCAGGCAGTGCATTCCACGCCCCCTACTACTCTCTGTGTAAAGAAACTACCTCTGACATCTATCCTATATCTATTACCCCTCAATTTAAAGCAATGTCCCCTCGTGCTAGCCATCACCATCCTAGGAAAAAGGCTCTCACTGTCCACCCTATCTAACCCTCTGATTATCTTATATGTCTCAATTAAGTCACCTCTCAACCTTCTCCTCTCTAATGAAAACAGCCTCAATTTCCTCAGCCTTTCCTCATAACACCTTCCCTCCGTACCAGGCAACATCCCAGTAAATCTCCTTTGCACTCTTTCCAAAGTTTCCACATCCTTCCTATAATGTGGTGACTAGAGCTGTATGCAATACTCAAAGTGTGGCCGCAACAGAGTTTTGTACAGTTGCGGCAAGACCTCGCGGCTCCAAAACTCAATCCCTCTACTAATAAAAACTAACACACTGTATGCCTTTTTAACAGCCCTATCAACCTGGGTAGCAACTTTCAGGGAGCAATATACATGGACACTGAGATCTCTCTGCTCATCTACACTACCACGAAGGCGATGCATCAGGATGCTTCTCAACTTGGTAGCTGTCATGAAAAAGCACTGCACAGCTCTCTGATATGATTCGTTGACTAATTGCTTAACAGCTATTGAGCCTTGATACCTGAAGATGTAAATCATGTAATCAGATGCATAATGAGACATCTATTTAACAATAGAAAGGGTCAAGGAGTGCAAAAGTAACAAAGTCTATACATCCTTTGCACTAAGCAGGGTTTGCTTGCCAGATACTGACAGAATTTTAAACAGACTCCAAACACGGGTCATTCATCCTGGAAATGGGTTTCTATTCGATTGTCTTTGGCTTCTCATGCTCAGTAATGTATTAGAATCTACTGATTCTCATTCTCATCTTCATCGTTGCTGTTGGTTCCCATTTTGTATCCAAGACATTCCTTTTATCAGATCCAGTTCTGAACAGCTATTGAGGGAGTGCAGCGTAGGTTCACAAGGTCAATTCCTGGAATGGCGGGACTACCTTACGCTGAAAGACTGGAGCAGCTGGGCTTGTATACCCTTGAGTTTAGAAGACTGAGAGGGGATCTGATTGAGACATATAAGATTAGAAAGGATTGGACACTGGAGGCAGGAAACATGTTTCCGCTGATGGGTGAGTGCCGAACCAGAGGACACAGCTTAAAAATGCGGGGTAGACCATTTAGGATAGCGATGAGGAGAAACGTCTTCACCCAAAGAGTGGTGGCTGTGTGGAATGCTCTGCCCCAGAGGGCAGTGGAGGCCCAGTCTCTGGATTCATTTAAGAAATCGTTGGATAGAGCTCTCAAGGATAGTGGAATCAAGGGTTATGGAGATAAGGCAGGAACAGGATACTGATTAAGGATGATCAGCCATGATCATATTGAATGGTGGTGCAGGCTCGAAGGGCACAATGGCCTACTCCTGTACCTATTGTCTATTGTCTATCATACCACAATGATGTGGGACACCCTTACTGGACTATAATGCAAGAATCCACCAGAGCAATCTTAGTAATGAAACCTCATCTTATGAAAGACAGGAGCCCTGGTGCAGACCTCCAAAATTTGGCACTGATGGTAACATTTCATTTGAACATTGATGAAGTGGAAGATTCTTCTATTGATGAACACTAGGTATTGGTGTAAAGCTACTCATAAACAATGAGATGGTAATCTATATCACTCTGTACATGGAGGAAGCCTGCAATGGTCAAAAATCCCACTGTCTGAGCTGCATGAATGCCATGGCTGAAGAAGATAACCCACTGCGATCTGGAGAAAAGTTAAATCCCAGCTGTATTCATGAGTTGAAGATTGGAGATGCCACAGAATCCAAGTTGCTCTTTGAAATGAGCTATTGGCATAAACATTTGGGGCAGCTTTGACCTTCATAGCTGCATGTTGCTTCTCACTGTCAATATGCCAGTACGGGTATATCTTTAGAAAACATGCTAATGATGTTGCCACTGTGTCATGGCATATGAACCTGAGTGTATAATGGCCTCATACCCATCTTAGCCAGTTCTCTTGAAGCATGATACTCTACTGGAAATGTCTTTAGGAAAGGAAATTTACTATCTTCACCTGGTCTGGCCTATTTATGACTCCAGACCCACAGCAATGTGGTTGACTCTGAAATGCCCTCTGAAAAGGCCTAGCACAATGCTTAATTCAAGAATAGCAGGGGATGGGCAATAAATGCTGGCTAGCCAGCAATGCTCACATCTCATAAGTGAATAATGAACACAATGTTGTAACTTAGTGTAATATTAACCCAGACATTTATATCCCTGAGAATGTAATGCTTGTACATAATAGCTAGTTGTAATAAATATCTGTTGGATTCTTCAATACCACAATACTCACAACCAATTTCTTACATTACAGGAGGGAACATAAATGTTCCTTCAGGTAGGAAAACACCATGTTGGAGGCAAACTCACACCATGCTGGCAGCAGGCTATCTATGAATAATTTCCATACCTTGGTGACAGATAATTGAAAAATTAATTGGCCAAGTTGACTTCGTTTTGCTTTGGACAGGACATACCTGGGCAAATTTCCACTTTGCTAAGTAGGTATTAGTGTTGTAGCTGTACTAAAACAGCTTGGCTAGGGGCGTGAAAAAAGGTTCTGGAGTACAAGTCTTCAGTATTATTGCCAGAATTTTGTCAGGACCTTTGCCATATTCAATGCCTTCAGCTGTTTCTTGATTTCACATGGAATGAATCAAATTTTCTGAACATTTTAATTTGTGATGCTGGGACCTTCTGAGGAGACAAGAATGGATCACCTACTCAACATTGCTGGCTGATAATTGTTGTAAGTGCTTTAGTCTTATCCTTTGATGCACTCTCCCATTAAGAGGATGGGGATATTTGGCTAGCAATTGGTTAAAATTGTTCACCACTAGTAACAACTGTGTATGACAGGACTGCAGAGCATCCATCTGATTTCGGAACATAGGCCTTACAGACCCTCAAGCCTGTTCTGCCATTCAGTGAGATCATGGTTGATCTGTGGCCTGACTTCATTCACCTGCCTTTGGCCTATATCCCTTAACAGCTTTGCTTAACAAAAATTTATCTATCATAGATTCAAATTAATAATGGATCTAGAATCGGCTGCCACTGTGGAAGAGAGTTTGAAGCCTCTTTCACCCTTTAGGTGTAAAATTGTTTTTCAACATCTCCCCTGACCAGTCTGGGCCTCATGTTTAGACTATGGCCCTTTGTTCTAGAATCTGAGCCAGTGGAAATAATTCATCTCTAACTAGCAGTCTTTTCCTGTTAATATCTTGAAGACTTTGATCAAGTCACCTCTCAGCCTTCTAAATTCCAGAGAAATCAGGCCTAGTTTGTATAATGTCTCTTCCTACCTTTCTACTTGAAGTCTAGGCAGCATTCTGATAAACCTACGTTGTACTCTCTCCAAGGTCAATATATCTTTCTTAAAGTGTGATGCCCACTTCTGCTCACAATATTTCCAATAGGGTCCAACCAGGGATTTTGTACAGTCAGTTCTGCTATAACGCATCTTTCATTAATGTGAATTAGCTATTACATGTTTGGGTGAATAGCAAAGGCTGTTTCTAAAATGCAAACTTTTAAAGTGTGTGTTGGCTATAACGCAATTACATTGCCAACATTTTATGTGTTATTTGTATTGCGCGAATTTTGTATAGCGTGGGGTCACACAGGAAAGCAACTAATATGTTATTGAAGAAATGCCTATAACTGCATAATGTTAGTTGTGGAATTTCTTGCTGTTTAAGTTGATTGGCACACAAGTAATCCACAGCTAGCCCAGATTGATACTCATTTGTGATATGTGTGGTGCTCTCCTACCAAGCACACCTGCATTCTTCATTGAACAAGAGTTGATCCTTTGGCTCGGATTGAGTCCATGCATTGTAAGGTAAGACAATGTAAATTTTTATTTTTATTCTGTACAAACCTAAATTAGTTTCTTGTTTGTAGTTGACATTAAACTGACAGCTACAATTTAAATTTGTAGTTGCCAGCCTTAAGCAGGGTTGTTTCAAAGGTTTCAATGAAACAACAGTTTTATTAAGAGCCAGCTGAAACTGGATCCTCTTTAATGACTAGATCATTTGTGTTAGGAGTTTATGCAAGTACGTAGCCAACTTAGTGCAACTTAGAACTTGAGAGCAACTCACAACAGACTGCTGGTGTTGTGAAGCATAGGGAAACAAAGAGTCATTTGGTTGACTTTGCAGGACAGCTGTTTGACAGGAAGAGACGGTATGCAAACATAGAAAAAAAGCAGGTAAGGCCAGAGGAAAAGATGGTAAAAAGAAAATTTAATGGACCTACACTGCTATGCACATTGTCTTTAAAGCAAAATAAATGAATTCAAATTGCTATGTTTTCATGAGGATAAGCAGGAAGGAAATGGTGGTGGGGTAGTTTTGTTAGTCAGAGATGAAATAATTACAATAGCAAGAAATGATCTCAGATCAGAGGACGTAGAAGCCAGATGGATGGCGGTTAAAAAAACAAGGAGAAAAAGACAATAATGGGAGGAGTCTACAGGGCCCCAGTTGTGTTGAAATATAATTCAGCTGTGGCTGATGGTCCAAAGTATCTCATGGATCCCAATCTTGCGTTGTTGGATGTGTTCAATACTTATGCCATTTAGCACATTAAATGGCACGATATTATCACACACAAGATGAAAGGTAGCTCAGTATGAAGACAGAACTTTGGCTCCACAAGGATAGTGCAGTAATTATTTCAACTGATACTATCATGACAGATGTATCTGTAGCAGGCAGATGGTTGAGGATGTGTCAAGTGTGTTTTTCCCCTACATGGTTCTTTCACTACCTGCCTAGGTTGATGCCAAGTGATCTTCTAGTTTCATTTTTGCTATCAGACGTTTTAGCACACTGTTTGAACTCAGTTGTTTTCTTGACCATTTCACAGGTGAGTTAAGAATAGCATGTCTAGAATACGTCTAGAATACGTCTAGAATAGCAGGTAGTCCAGATTCAGGAAGGATGGCTAAATTTCCTACCCTAAAGGACATTAGTGAAGCACATGAGTTTTTATGACAGTTGACAATGGATTTGCGGTCTTCATTAGGCTTTTAATATCATTTGATTTTAATTTTGAATTAAATTTTCCAAGGAACAGCACCTAGGGACAACTGCTTGCTGTTCATCTCCCAGAACATTTGCTCCTTCTGACCAAATTATTAAGAATGACCTTTAGCTGATTCTTGACCAAAAGAATACGAGAACAGAATAACATAAGATTATAAGAAATAGGAGCAGGAGTAGACTATATGGACTATATGGACTATATAGGCTATATGGAGCACCATTCAGTTCGACCATGGCTGATCATCAGTCTTAACTGCACTTTTTGCTCACTCTGCTTGTCTCTTGATTCCTTAAGATTCTAAAAATTGACTACCATTGTTTCAAAATATATCTATGAACCATTCATACTGCTTTCACAGCATCTCAGTGATGTAATTCAATCTCATCCCAGTCTTCAATAATCAGCCCCTTCCTGACTCTGCCCATACCCTATATTCCCCTACCATGAAAATGCCTCCTAGGGCCTTCCCTGTTAAAGCCCTTCAGAATCTTTTATGTTTCAGTAAAATCAGTGACATTGTTCTGTAGTCCAATAGTATAGGCTCAATTTACCAAGCCTATCATCATACAATAGCCCTCTCATAGAATCCCTATAGTGCAGAACCAAGCCATTCGGTCCATCAAGTCCAGACCAACACTCTGAAGAGCGTCCCACTCCCTACCTATCCCTGCATTTCCCATGCCTAGGCCCCCTAGCCTGCATATCCCTCAATACTATGGGACAATTTAGCAGGACCAATCCATTTAACTTGCACATCTGTGGAGGAAACCAGAGCACCCAAATGAAACCCACCAAAACTGGAGAGAATGTCCAAACCCAACACAGACAGTCACCTGAGGGTAGAATTGAACTGGAGTCCCTGGCTTTGTAAGGCAGCAGTGCTAACCATTCAGCCGCTGTGCCACCCTGACAGGCATAAATGTAATGAACCTTCACTGTGCTACCTCCAACGCAAGAATATCCCTCCTTAGTTATGGAGGCCAAACAGTTTCTGGTGTAACCAAAATCCCTGTACAATTGTATCATGACTTTCTTGTTGATTTTAGGGGGTGTTTGCAATGACAGTTACCTAATATAGGCCGTCAGCAATTTATAGCAATTCTCTGACAGTTTATTGAGAAGCAGCAGTTTAGACATGGTAAATTGTTAATTAGGCAAAGATAGGAAATAAACCACCCATGACAAATGAGAATGCTTTATTGATCCTGGAGCAGTGGAGGAGCACAGACAGTATACTCCCCTGTCCCAGTTATACTGTTGTCCTTAATGGTGGCCTTTGGTCATCTTTGCTGGTCTCAGTACCAACAATCTTTGCTTTTTCCTTAGAATGATGTTTGGAACTCCTGGTCCTCCCCAGGGACATGGTGCTGCGCATTTCCTTGGATCTCCTCTTCCCGTTCTCCCCTTCTATCCCTGTTAATATTTCTTATTTTGGGGGCTGGTCATCTCTGCTATGTCACTCACCTATTTAATTTTTCTTGGTCAATGACCATGGGACAGCGACTCATGGGTTAGATAACCTTTGTCCCCTCACTCACCTCAATTTGAAAGTTAGTTTTCATTCCTTGTAAGATCAACATTTTCGATAAAATCCACCTACAATGGAATAGGTTCCCTGATAAATTTTTGATGTGAGTCAGGACCCTGATGATTCCACATGATCTGTTTTCGTACAGAGATTTGTTTACATTTGCAGAAGGCTAATTGCTAATGTGACACAGTTAGATGAGGTCTTGTGCTACACAGAAAATACTGAGCATGGAATAGTGAGTTGACACAAGTTTAAGGAGGCCCCTAATTCTCAAAATGTTTTTGCATTCTTATTCTCCAATTCCCTTGCAATAATAGCCAATATGCCATCTGCATGCTGCCTTTTTGTGTACTTGGTATAAATACACTCAAGTCCCTCTAAACAAAAACTTTCACAAAAACATATTGCTTATCTATTCCTACTACTAAAATGAATAAGCTCACATAGTCCCATCTTGTACTCCTTCTGCCGCACACATAGACACATAAGGATAGAAGTAAGCCATTCAGCACTTCAAATTTATTTGACCATTAAGCTACATTATGGCTGAACATTTTCTTAACTCACCTATTTTCACTGGTACATTAACCTGATTAGTAAGAAATCCTCCAGAACGACAGAATGCATGTGAAGTGCTGTCTTGGTCTATGGACACTAGCCATATGTTTTCTTCATCCACTTTATGAAAACCAAAGGAATTATTTTAAAGTGGACTTCCCACAAACGTGTTGCATATTTCTGAGTTTCAACAAATGCCTCTGGAACAGTGACTAAGAGGGAAAAAAAGAACTTAATTATTTTAACTCTGAAATTTGCAGATTTCATGGAATGAGTTATGTAGTTTTACCCTCCATTACTGTCTTGATACTACACTGTTTATGGATGTCTCATGAAATGGAATCAAGTGTTATTAATGCCTGAGATCTATTGAGTTGATGCTAATCAACCTTGTCCCACTTGCCAGAGTAGGAACATTTTAAAGCCAGGGGGTTCTGAAATTGGTTCTTTGAGATGTCACTGGCAGCCTTCAGGCATAATCAGCAAAACACAGATTGGATTAAATTTCATGAGGAATGTATATTGCAGCTTGCAGCTTTATAATGTTCAAGAGAAACCAATTTCAGTGCTTTCATCAATTTTGAAAGAAGTTGGTTAGTGCCCCAAGCATGTGTGCTTCAAAGTTAGCAGAGACGTGCACAGAGATACATCTACACACGAACAAACAAGTACAAAATCACTCATAAAATGTCTTTTTTTTTGGAATCCTTGTGTAGTTTTAAAAAATGTTTCTAACCATCTAGGTTTTGAACTTTTTTCAACTTCCATTTTTTAAAATTCTTAAAATGACATTGCTTATTCCTTTTAAATATTGATAAAATGTTGATTCATTTTCCAGATTCCTGTTTTTCTTCATTCAATGTTTTTTAAAAGATATCTTTATTAAGGAGGATAATAGGAGGAAAAGCATTTTACCATTCTAACAGCATGTTAATGAATTGACACAGACAATTGTTGAACTCTGGATTAGTGGTGCTGGAAGAGCACAGCAGTTCAGGCAGCATCCAAAAGCTCTACTTGCTTTCATTAATATAGTTTCATTTTTCTAAGTAGCAAATTTTCTCTTAGGAACATAGAAACATAGCAAATAGGAGTAGGAATACATTGCTCTTTAGCTCTTTATAGGGTGCATTTAGCTCTTTAAGCTTGCCCTGCCATTCATTATGATCATGGTTGATCATCCCACTCAATAGCCTATTCCTGCTTTTCCCCCACATCATTTGATCTGTTTAGCCTCAAATGCTAAATCAAACTCCTTCCCAAAATCACACAATGTTTTGTTCTGGACTGCTTTCTGTTGTCACAAATTCCATAGCTCCCCAGCCTCTGAGTGAAGAAAGTTGTCCTCACCTCAGTCCTAAATGGTTTACTTTGTACCCTTGACTATGGCCTCTTGGTTCTGGGCTCCCTGTCATGGGGAACTTCCTATCTGCATCAATTCTGTCTAGTCCTGTTAAATTTTATAGGTTTCTGTAAGACTACCCCCGCATTCTTTGGAATTCCAGCCAATAAAATCCTAACCAATTTGACCTCTCCTCATATGTCAGTCTGTCATTCTAGGAATTATCTGGTAAACTTTCACTGCACTCCCATTATAGCAAGAGCAATCTTCCTCAGAAAAGAAGACCAAAACTGCACACCAATATTCTGGGTCTGATCTCAACAAGACCCTGTATAATTGTAGCAAGACATCCCTGCTCCTATACTGGAATCCTCTTGCTATGAAGACAAACATTCCATTTGCTTTCTTTACCACCTGCTGCACCTACATGCTTATCTTCAGCGACTAGAGTGGGAAGGCACCCAGGTATCGTTGCATATTCCCTTCTCTCAATTTATTGCTGTTTACATAATAAACTACCTTCCTGCTTTTGCTACTCAAGTGGATAAACTCACATATATCCACTTTATACTTCATCTGCCATGCATTGCCTACTTTTTCAGCATGTCAAAATCACATTGAGGTATCTCTGCACCTTCCTCGCAGCTCAACCTCCCACTGAACTTTGTGTTAAATTTGGAAATTTAACTTTCAGTTCACTAATCTAAATTATTCAAGTATTTTGTAAATAACCTAGGGTTCCAGCAATGATCTCTGTGATAAGCCACTAGATATGGCGGCACGGTGGCAAAGTGGTTAGCACTGCTGCCTCACAGTGCCAGAGATCCGGGTTCAATTCCCGCCTCAGGCGACTGACTGTGTGGAGTTTGCACGTTCTCCCCGTGTCTGCGTGGGTTTCCTCCGGGTGCTCCGGTTTCCTCCCACAGTCCAAAAGATGTGCAGGTCAGGTGAATTGGCCATGCTAAATTGCCCGTAGTGTTAGGTAAGGGGTAGATATAGATGTAGGGGTAGGGGTATGGGTGGGTTACGCTTCGGCGGGGCGGTGTGGACTTGTTGGGCCGAAGGGCCTGTTTCCACACTGTAAGTAATCTAATCTAAAAAAAAGGCAGAAAAGGATCCATTTATCCCCAGTCCGATGCATTCAATTTTACAGGTTAGCCTCTTACATGGAATTTTGTCAAATGCCTTCTGAAAGTCGAAATAGACCATATCCAAAGGCTTCCCCTTGTCAATTCTATGAGTTACAACCTTGAATTATTCCAGTTGAGTTGCAAACATGATTTTCTTGCTGTAAATCCATGCTGACAATTCAATCTGCCACTGTTTTCCTTGTGCTCTGCTATTAAATCATTTATAATGGACTTTTCTTCCTACTTTTTTTGAATAGAGGGATTATATTAGCTACCCTCCAATCCATGGGAAATGTTCCAGAGCCTATAGAATCTTTGAAGTTGACTACCAATGCACCCACTATTTCTGAGGGTATTGGGATATAGATTATCAGGTTCTGGGCTTTTCTCAGTCTTCAATTCCAACAATTTCTCCCTATTTCTACTTCCCTACTAATGCTGATATCCTGCAGTTGCTACATCTCACTAAACTGTGTCTTCCTTTGTGAACACAGAACTGAAATAATAATTTAATCGGTCATCCATTTCCCCAGTATCTAACTTGTAGGCCACATTGCAGAAAAGATTAAAACTGCAACCGACTAAGAGAATTTAACACTTGGATTACAGACATTCCTAACTTTATAACAATTATCTTTAATAATCATGTTGATGGTTTTTCCTTTTTATTATAGAACTTGGATAAGGCACCATGTTACATTTGTAATATTTATTCCTGCAAGATTAAGTGATGAAGCTAAATACTTTTAGGTTTTTCTGTTAATTTCCCTTATCCCTTATATAAATTATATCCACATTGTATTCTCATTTGCAGAGAGATTTATATCTTAATTACACATCCAATGTAAAATTATTCCTTGAAGTTGTAACAGTATGAGTCCTTTCATTGTCTGAGCCATGATGTGTCTAATATATAATATTGGCATACCTTTTCAAAATCTTTTCCTTTATCCCATCAATTTTAATCATCATGTGGAATTCTCTAAACAAATGCAGGAAGCTGAGAATCTATTTCAATCCACAACTCAGCTGTATCTTGGGAGCTTTTTGGAAACAATTCAGTATTTTTGAAAGCAATGATTGATAATACTTCATTGCCCTCTCAATGCAAAAAAAATGTTTGCATCACATTTTTAACAGTTTCTAGAGACATTTGACAAGTTTATCTGGATTCATGGGAAAATGTGTATTGTAAATCTCTCAAGCGTATTGTGAAATATGGCTGACCAAACAAAAGACTTATTCTTAATTATATACGGCCACTGGTATTATTATATCATTGATATATACTCAATTTATCTTTTTGTGCTGATTGCTTTTGCATTATAATTTCTGTTAAACATGGTTGTTTAAATGAGAAATATCAGAAACGTTTGAAAATATTCCAGAAGGACATAATTACCAATCAAATTTGTTTTACATCATGAGGATAAACTAATTCAAAGAAACCTTTGAAAATATATTTTTATTGTCATTTAATATTCTAAAATTAGAATGTAATGAACTAAGGAGTACATTTTCTGGCTGTAATCTCATCACTTTTTAATACCTGAACACTCATTGATAATAGTTGAACAAGTCTGTATTCACATTTGCTGATTTCTATATGTGTCTGATTGTATAGATCACAGAAAGTTGGGTTTTTGTTGAAACAGATATCTTAAAGTTTCTGTACTACACTAACTATTTATACACTTACAATCACACATACTTACACACATAGTCTGGGGTTCATGCTTTATGCTGTTATAGTACATTGATGGTCTGAATGAAGACACTACACTGATTCTATTACACAGAAACAGCGAGTAAAGGTAAAGCAGGTGCCTTTATACTGGAATATCACATTGTAATATCATGGAACTGTCTTCAAGGTTCAAACCTGTGTGATTTGGATTGTATGTTACAATATACTATTCAACATTCAGTTATTTGGATGGATTCATGTTGGTTGGTGAGTGGCAACCCAACTTGATGTTATCGAACATTTTGAGTCCAAAGACTTATTCAAATTTGTAGATTAGGCTGGCCTCCCTATTGCCTGCAAAGTCCATGTGATTCATGCAATTTCCAGTGCATTTGCCAATTACATTTAAAGTGGTGATGCACATCTAGCTATGCATAATTCATTCAACCACACTGTCAGGTTTACAAAAACAGAATTTGCTGGAAAAAGGTCAGCAGATCTGGCATATCTGGGGATGGAAAGCAGAATTGACGTTTTGGGTCCAGTGACCCTTCTTCAGACACTGTAAGGTTTGTTGTTGCAGGGTTTATGATAATCTACCAGGAAAGTGACTCTTACGCTACTTCTCATGCTGATCAAATAGTGTGACAATAGTTCACAGACTCTGTGGAGTGTGTATGACCTCCTACTCCATCACACCATTCACTTCATCAATTTATGTCTTCGAAGAGCCCCATTAGCTAGTGGAAGTGATTTTTAAGCAGCAGGCTGGAGAGGAGGGCTGGGAGACAACAGCACGGACATTGGTGGATTAACAGTGCTGATAGCATGGATGCTGTCATCCTGTAAATGTCATCTGCAAGTTGGAGTCAAACACTGATTAAGTTCTTTAACAGTGACTAAAAACAATCTGTCACTTTTACCGACGCAGCAAGCATTACCTTGTACACTCCGTTAACCTTGTTCTATATACTGCCAGGACTGAATTTCCTAATCCTCTTATTTCTTACGTTTATATGCATGCAATTTCCATTTGTGCTATTATTTCAGCTGTTTAATTCACCTTTTCTAGGGGTGTAGAATATCATTTCTAAACAGGTTGATTAGAAAGTATCTTTTTCTTTCTTTTTACCATTCGTCTACACTCTTATTTACAAATGCATAGTAATGTTTGTAGGCTCTGTCCTTTTCTGTCTCCTTCTGGTTATCTTTACATATATCTGTCCTCAGTCTTGTCCTTTCTCTTTACAAAATTTCCCTTTGCAAAACTCATTCCCTTCCCCAGCACTGTCATTTATTTTAAAGTCTTCTTTGCAGCCCTAGTGATATTATTCACAAGGACATAAGTACTGCTGTGGTTCAAGTGTTGATCATCTCAATAGTACATCTCTGTCTTTGCTTAGTACTGATGATAATGCCCACAAAGTGAAGCACATTAGTTTTGGGCTGCACACCACAATAGTGGAGGTAAGAAGGCCTCAGGAAGTTAATGTGCTGTCAGTATCATGTCAGACAGATGCATAGATATGCTGTACTGCAATCCACATCTGTAAACAAACAATATTTAGTCATATATTTTTCAAACATATATTGCTATCCTGAAAATATTTTGTGTATGCCGGTACATTCTTCAATCACATCTAACAGGATTGAGATAATTGCAACCTTAATTGAAAATTAACTTCCATTTAAAATATAATTAAACCTACTATAGTATTGGGATCATGGTGGAAGCTGACCAAAGATACATAGAAATAGTATGTAACAACAACCCTTTTAAAATTTGCATATCCACATTTTGCATTTTGATAGAAACAAACGAGAGTAGGTCTTCTTCAGTTAATAGTAGGGCCTTGGGTATTGTTGTAGAACAAAGGGACCTAGGGGTACAGGTACATAATTCTTCAAAATTTGTGTCACTTATTGACACGGTGACTAAAAAGGTGTTTGGCATGCTTGCTTTCATTGCTCAGTCTTTTGAGTAAAGGAGTTGGGATGTTCTGTTGAGGTTGTACAGGACATTGGTGATGCCTCTTCTGGAATACTGGTTGCCCAGTTATAGGAAGGATATTATCAAGCTAGAGAGGGATCAGAAGAGATTTACCAGGAAATTGCTGGGTATGGAATGTTTGAGTTAAAAAGAAAGGCTAGTTAGGCTGGGACTTTTTTCGCTGGAGCATAGGGGTTTGAGAGGTGACCAAATAGAAGTTTATAAAATAATGAGAGGTATAGATAGAGTTGATGGTAATTGTATTTCCCAAAGATGGGGAATTTCAAGACTAGGGAGCACATATTTAAGGTGAGAAGAGAGAGATTTAAAAAAGACGTAAGAGGCAACTTTTTTATACAGACAGTGGTTTTTGTGTGGAATGAACTTCTTGAGGAAGTGGTGGATGCTGGTACAATTACAATGTTTAAAAGACATTTGGATAGCAAAGGTTTGGAGGGATATGGGACAGGAACAGGCAGGTAGGACTAGTTTAGTTTGGGATTATGTTCAGCATGGGTGGGTTGGACTGAGGGTCTGTTTCCATGCTGTATGACTCTATGACTCTGTTACTCCAAATGGTCAAGCATTATTGACTCTTTTCAAACATCATAAATATCTTAAAAGATGATCTCAGAGTTGGAAAGATTGTGTTGGGCTGAACATTGGCAACAAAATAAACCAATGACTAAAAAACATGGAGGCAGGTGATGGAGAAACTCAGGATGTGATTTTAGTGGATCTGTTGTCAGCATATGACCTGTTGAGATCATTCATTGGCCTTGACCACTCATCTGCGACCATTACAAAACTAGATATAGTTCCTTGAGCTAAACTACCAACAGTGATTGTAATGTTGATCTGCTTCCACTTCCTTCACAGTAGCTTAGAGAGGGTCCTCGTATCCTATGGACATCCATTCTCCTGACCATCTCCTGAACTAAGGCCTTCAGGCATTGGAAGCCATATGTCCAATGCAGCTATTCTAGGTCCTTGTTGAACTTCATGATCATAGACCAAGGAGGGCCAATAAACAAATTTACTCTACTTTGAGGTTAAACATAGATGGGATTTAAGGAAAGTTTTTCTCAAAGACAGTTGTAATAACATGGATAAACTGAACAAATACCATTTCTGGCTCTGCAGAAATGACAATATAATTTGATTTACTGATAGTTTTTTTTCTAGCAATTAGCGTAGAAACAATAGATTAATCAGCCTCTTTATGTGCTATTTAATGGTATAATTCTATAATAATGGAGTATGAATGCAGCAGTGGATACAACTGCATGAAGCACCAACAAATAAGGAAATGAATAGAGAAACAATTACAATTAAATTAGGAAAACAACATAAAGCAATAGGTGCATAAGTAAATCAATAAATAAATGAAGCAGCAGAAAATGAATAAATGAATAGGCTGCAGGCAAACCAACAAATCAATAAGGTAATTGAGCAAATAAATATCGAAAGTGCTGGAGAAACTCAACAGGTCTAGCAGCATCTGTGGAGACAGAAACAAAGCTAACATTTTGAATCTGATATGACGTCTTTGGAATTAGAGCTGCAGTTTTGAAGATGAAACATTGGGGTTAAATGGTCAACTCTTTCTTTCTTCACAAATGCTGGCAGACCTGTTGAGATTTTCCAGCACAATCTGATTTTATTCTAGATTCAAGCATCTGCAGTACTTTGCTTTTATTTGAGTCAATAGATCAATAGGGATAAATTAATTCATATCAACTTCATAACTTTGAGGCCATTGGCTCACACCCATGCTGCCACTGACTTTTATGGCTGGTTTGACCAGCGGCTAACAGTTAATTATATCAGTCCTGGGACATCTTTGCAGGAGTTCCCCAGAGGAGTGTCCTAGCCCCAGCCGTCTTAAGCTGCTTCATCAATGACCTTCCTTCTTTTCTTAGGTCAGGTGTGCATTGATCTCTGATGATTATATAATGTTCAAAACCATTTGAAACTCCTCAGATATCCTCAGATATTTAAGCAGCCTGGGTGAGATCTACATAACATTTGGGCTTGGGCTAATAAGTAGCAAGCAACACCTGCCACACAAGTACCAGTCAATGACCATCTCAAGCGAGAGAGAACCTTACAATTTCCGTTAGCATTCAATGGAATGGCCATTACTGAATCCTCCACTACCAATATCCTGATCAATGACCTGAATCTGATCTAGACTGGTCATAAAAATATAGCTATTTAAAGAGCAGATCAGAGGAAGGGTAAAATCACCACAGTCCTACAGGATCATAGGGCTGCTCTCTTACCAGATAGAGATGACTGATGATGGTTTAACCTGAAGATTACCATGCCTCAGGTGAGGGGCCTTCATGGTAGCCTCAGCCAATATGGGAATTGAACTCATACTGTTGTTCGCATTCTGCAATACAAACCAGCCTTCCAATCAACTGAGCTAGGAATCCTTTGGTGATTAACTCAACTCCTGCTTTTCCAATGCATGTCTGTCACCTACAAGGCATAAATCATGGATGTGACGAAATACTCTCCATTTGCCTGGAGAGGTACAGCCTCAACAACACTCAAGAAGTTTGACACCATCCAGAGCAATGCAGTCTGTTTTAGTACCTCATTCATCACCTTCAACAATTGCTCCCTTCATTGCCAATGCTCAGTAGCAGCTGTGTGTACCATTTATAAGATGCCCTGTATTAACTCACCGAGGCTCCTTTAACAGCACCTTCCAAATATCTGTAAACTCTATCACCTTGAAGCATAAGTGCAGCATAGACATGGGAACACTACTGCCTGCAAATTCCCCTCCAAGTCACTCACCATCCTGAATTTGAACTGAGTATATATAAATTTGCCTCATTGTCACAGAGTCACAATCATGGAACTCGCTTCCTATCGACACTGTGGGTGTACCTACACATCACGGACTGCAGCAGTTTAAGCAGGCAATGAGGAATAGGCTATAAATTCTGACCTAGGTAGCAACACTTTTATCACATGAACAAAATGTAAATTTTAAATTCGTAAATCACATTATTCCATTTACAAAAGCAAATTAAAAAAAGACTCACTAATATTTAAGGTAGAAAAGGTTATTAATTTGCTCTAATATTTAAATTATAAATGTTTGAAAAGGATAGTTGTTCTTGAAAAACACATTTGGCTGGTAGATATTGGATGAAGGGCAATGAAGAAGGAGTAGGGAATATATGCTCAGGTATAATGGTATCATGAGGCCATGATTCAATTGTAGGAAGTCAACTGGTAAAGTTGTTCTAGAACATCACATCAAGGTGGCACTGGAATGTGGCAACATTTTGCGAGCTGTTTGTAGTAGATCTTATTTTTACATATCTTATAATCGTTTTGCTCTTGTAAACCTCAATTCTAAGTTTTCAGTATTGTCAACAAAGTTATCTTAAATCTTCTTTCAGGTTTAAAGATTGACAAGGCTCAACTACCAATGCAGGAATTACAAGCCCAGGGGAATGAAAGGCCTACCAGCTTCTTGCAAGCCTGACCACCTCTTGAAAACCCAGAAACAAGGCTTGACCAGTGTGGGAACATGACCGGATCCCACAATGACCCAACATTGTGGAGGCCCAACCAGACTGACTGCTCTCCTGGATTGCCTGTGAATGAGACTAGTGCCCAGGACCCCATCGGGATGCACCCCTACCTTGCTGATGCTGGAATTGCAAGCCCAGAAGCATTTCGACTTCTCACAGGACCAACCTCCTCAACCTTGTGGAAACCAAGAACTGAGGCCTGACTAGCCCGGGAATACAACATGACCCCAAGGTGACCCATTATTGAGGAAGCCTGACCGAACTGGCCACAAGATCTCCTGGAATGCTGAAGGCTGTGAGTGGTCCCCAGGGCCTCATTGGGAGAACACACTTTCCTCTTGGAGCAGCAGGCTTCCCTCACCAATTCCTGGGATCGACTAGCAGCAGCTATCTATCCAGGAAACATGGAGTCATGCTGGACTTTGGGTGACACTGAAACTTTGAGGTTTCAAGACCCGATCCCCAGCATACTCCTGGTAAACGACCAAGCCATTGAGAACAGAATGGATGAACTTAAAGTTCGACTCACCTACCAAAGGAAATTGAGAGACTGTGGTGTGCTCTGCTTTGCAGAGATATCGCTCACCCCTGCTACACCTGACTATGGCTTACAACCTGACTGTTTCTCAGTTCACTGAATGGACTGCTCGGCGTGTTCAGGCAAGTCAAGGGGCAGTGGGGTCTGCCTCCCTGATCAACATCTTCTGGTGCTCAGACATTGGGGACTCTGGGGTGTTACTGCTTCGCGGAGCTAGAATATCTTACAGTAAAGTGCCACCCCTACTACCTGCTGCACGGGTTCACCTCCCCTGTGCTGACAGCAGTTTACATCCTACTCTACACGGAAGTGAAGAGTATGCTTGACAAAGTATACAACGCTACAAATATTCTTGAGGCAGAATACCCCAAAGTCTTGTTCATTGTCAATGGTGACTTCAACCAGGCCAACCTCAAAAACGTGCCAAGAAAATACCATCAATACGTCTTCTATCCCACTGGAGGCCTGAACTTCTTTGACCATTGCTATACAACCATCAAAGATGCCTATCACTCCATTCCCCCATCTACAGTTTGGAAAATCAGATCACAACACTCTCTTCTTCCTCCCGGCTTACAAACAGAAATTGAAACATGAGGATGCAGTACAGAAAGTGCTGGTCTGAGGCAATGGAAGGGCTTCAATGGGACTGCTTAGAGTCCGTGGACTGGCCCATATTCAAGAACTCATTGGCCAACATAAATGGTAGTATGCCACTATCATTGCAGAGTTCATTCATATCTATATAGAAGACTGCGTGCCAAAGAAGTTAATCTGAATGTTCCCCAATAAGAAACCATGGATGAACCTCCTACTGAAGTCCAGGTCTGAGGCATACAAGTCAGCAACCCTGACCTTTACAGGAAATCCAGGTATGATCTTCGTAAGACCATCTCAGACACCAAGAGGCAATACTAAACCAGGCTTGAGACCCAGACCAACCACACCTGCCATTTGAGACAAGCCTTACACAACATAACGAGCTACAAAGCGAAGTCAAACAGGATCATAGGCAACTGTACAACCCTACCTGATGAGCTCAATGCATTCTACATTCACTTGGAACGGAAGGGCAGTGGAATGATTTCACCTATCCCAGCAGCCTCATATGCACCTGTACCCCAGTCACTGCTGCAGCCTTTAGACCAGCCTTCTTCAGAGTGAACCCACAGAAAGCGACTGGCCTAGATGGAGCCCCCAGCCATGTACTCAAATCCTGTGTGGACTAGGTAGGGGGAATATTTGCAGACATCTTTAAATTCTCCTTACTACAATCTGAAGCCCCAACTTCTTCAAGAAGCTCACCATTATCCTTGTGCCAAGAAAAGTTATGCAATATGCTCCAATTTCTCCTGCCTGGTGCCTCTGAGTTCCATAATTATAAAATGCTTTGAGAGGTTAGTTATGGCTCACATCAACTCCAGCTTACCACATTGCCTTGATACTTTGCAATTCGCTTACCTGTGCAATAGGACCACAGTCGATGCCACCTCCCTGGCCCTACCTAATTGAGTATGCCATTACCGTTACAGATGTCATTAGTAAATATGTAGAAGACAGCATGCTGAAGAGGTTAATCTGAATGTTCATCCCTAGGACATCAGGATAACAAGGATACCTACATCAGGCTCCAACCTATTTACCATAGTTCTGCCTTCAAAACCATAATTCCGAACAAACTCATCTCTAAACTCAAATACCTAGCTTTTGGCTACTCCCTTTGTATTTGGATCCTTGACTTTCTGATCCAGAGACCACAATCAGTAAGAATAGGTGGCAACACCTTGTCCATGATAATCCTCAACATCTGTGCCCTGCAAGGCTGCATACTCAGCCCCTTACAATACTCCTGGTACACTCATGACTATGTGGCCAAATTCCGCCCCAACTCCATTTACAAATTTGCTGATGACATTACCATTGCAGTTTGGATCTCAAACAATGGCGAGACAGAATACAGAAAAGAGACTGACTACATATGGTGTGTTGTAAAGACAGCAATCTCTCTAACAACATCAGCAAAATGAAGGAGCAATGAAGGAGCATTGACTACAGGAGAACAACCAGAGCAGAATGTAGTTTAGCATTTCAGTGCAGTACAAAAGGTTTGAGTAGGCAAGGAAGACATCTTATGACCTCCTCTAGAAATCTAGGCAAGCATATAAAACATGTGACATCATAGCAAAATTTTTCTGATGATGAAAATCTGAAATTAAGAAATAAAGAAATGCTGGATATACTCCATAGGCCCGAAAGCATCTGTATAGAGAATTAAGTTATTGTTTCAGTTCTTGGATTGCTTTGGCAAGCTTCTTCATTGATTCATACAACAAACCTGATACATCTAAACAATATCTAAAGCTAGCAGGTATGTTGGTGGGGATGGAGAAGGGGAGGGCATCCATCAAATTTATGACTACTGACTATTTTTGAGAAAGTGCGATTAGAATTATGGCATGAAGTCTCAAAATTAAGCAGACATGAGAATATGTAGATTGAGACATCCACCAAATACATGATTGCAACTCTATTCTACCTCCCTTCAGGGAAAGTATGAGTGGATAATTCGAAATGGTTGCTGGGAGGTGTACTGTGGAAGAAAGGTGGTGTGGGAAGGTCATTAGAGGTCTTGGAATAGACAGCCTCCCTGTGTTCTTAATTGGGTAAAAACAATGACTGCAGATGCTGGAAACCAGATTCTGGATTAGTGGTGCTGGAAGAGCACAGCAGTTCAGGCAGCATCCAATTAGATTCGAAATCGACGTTTCGCACAAAAGCCCTTCATCAGGAATAAAGGCAGTGAGCCTGAAGCGTGGAGAGATAAGCTAGAGGAGGGTGGGGGTGGGGAGAAAGTAGCATAGAGTACAATGGGTGAGTGGGGGAGGGGATGAAGGTGATAGGTCAAGGAGGAGAGGGTGGAGTGGATAGGTGGAAAAGAAGATAGGCAGGTAGGACAAGTCCGGACAAGTCATGGGGACAGTTACTGAGCTGGAAGTTTAGAACTAGGGTGAGGTGGGGGAAGGGGAAATGAGGAAACTGTTGAAGTCCACATTGATGCCCTGGGGTTGAAGTGTTCTGAGGCGGAAGATGAGGCGCTCTTCCTCCAGGCGTCTGGTGGTGAGGGAGCGGTGGTGAAGGAGGCCCAGGACCTCCATGTCCTTGGCAGAGTAGGAGGGGGAGTTGAAATGTTGGGCCACGGGGCGATGTGGTTGATTGGTGCGGGTGTCCCGGAGATGTTCCCTAAAGCGCTCCGATAGGAGGCGCCCAGTCTCCCCAATGTAGAGGAGACCGCATTGGGAGCAATGGATACAATAAATGATATTAGTGGATGTGCAAGTAAAACTTTGATGGATGTGGAAGGCTCCATTTGGGCCTTGGATAGAGGTGAGGGAGGAGGTGTGGGTTCAGGTTTTACAGTTCCTGCGGTGGCAGGAGAAAGTGCCAGGATTGGAGGGTGGGTTGTTTGGGGGCGTGGACCTGACCAGGTAGTCGTGGAGGGAACGGTCTTTGCGGAAGGCAGAAAGGGGTTGGGAGGGAAATATATCCCTGGTAGTGGGGTCTGTTTGGAGGTGGCGGAAATGTTGGCGGATGATTTGGTTTATGCGAAGGTTGGTAGGGTGGAAGGTGAGCACCAGGGGCGTTCTGTCCTTGTTACGGTTGGAGGGGTGGGGTCTGAGGGCGGATGTGCGGGATGTAGACGACTTGCATTGGAGGGCATCTTTAACCACGTGGGAAGGGAAATTGCGGTCTCTAAAGAAGGAGGCCATCTGGTGTGTTCTGTGGTGGAACTGGTCCTCCTGGGAGCAGATCCGGAGGAGGCGGAGGAATTGGGAATATGGGATGGCATTTTTGCAAGAGGTAGGGTGGGAAGAGCTGTAATCCAGGTAGCTGTGGGAGTTGGTGGGTTTGTAAAAAATTGTCAGTGTCAAGTCGGTCGTCATTAATGGAGATGGAGAGGTCCAGGAAGGGGAGGGAGGTGTCAGAGATGGTCCAGGTAAATTTAAGGTCAGGGTGGAATGTGTTGGTGAAGTTGATGAATTGCTCAACCTCCTTGCGGGAGCACGAGGTGGCGCCAATGCAGTCATCAATGCAGCGGAGGAAGAGGTGGGGAGTGGTGCCGGTGTAATTACGGAAGATCAACTGCTCTACGTAGCCAACAAAGAGACAGGCATAGCTGGGGCCCATACGTGTGCCCATGGCTACCCCTTTGGTCTGGAGGAAATGGGAGGATTCAAAGGAGAAATTGTTAAGGGTGAGGACCAGTTCGGCCAAACTAATGAGAGTGTCGGTGGAAGGGTACTGTTGGGGACGTCTGGAGAGGAAAAAAACGGAGGGCTTGGAGGCCCTGGTCATGGCGGATGGAGGTGTAGAGGGATTGGATATCCATGGTGAAGATGCATGGCGGATGGAGATGTAGAGCGATTGGATATCATGGTGGATGGAGGTGTAGAGGGATTGGATATCATGGCGGATGGAGGTGGAGGGATTGGATATGATGGACTGATTTTTTGGACTGATGCCTTACAAAACTTTCCAAAAAAGGAACAATGAAATATTTCTTGAGGTAGAAGGGTCAATCCTGAAAAGAAAAGATAGGACTTTTAAAAATCATGCTTAAGTCAGACATGGAGATGTAAGTACACTTTAAAATGTGTGAGGGGTATGTCGAATTATTTTGAGCATTTTCCAGATGCATGAATTGCCCTATCTTCAATTTATATCATACAACTGAGATTACCTGACTATTCATGTGTACGCCCATAAGTGTCCATGACATTAGTGTCCGTGACATTGATTTTTGTCAATGAGGTTTAACATAATTACAATGTAAACTGAATATATTTTCAACCACAGTGTTCTCATTATGGTTATTGAGATTGTTTTGCAAGTTCATCAGATTATCTATAGCCTCTCTCAGGTCATTTTAACTTGTAAATCTTTCTATCTTCATTTTAGAGTGTCATGCAAATACCAGTTTGACGAAAGCAAGCTCCTAAAAGCACAACTGGGAGGATTATAATAAAGCAATATTTCTAAAATCTTTTGCAACTTGGAAGGATAGATTTTACATATTCCAGCACTGATCCTGAGCTGGCAACAAATGATGTTTTCATACATTAATTTTCAATGCAAATTGGTACTCAACATTCATGTATGCCTTGCATTTTAAATTTTATGGATATTGAACAATCAACAAACTTCAGGCTACAGGCAGGATTATCAATGCACTGATTCCAGAAACAATTATTGGGTGATGTTAATTTTTTTTCATCTTTCAGCAACAAATGATGATTTTATTGATGATTTGAAATCAAATCCTGTATTCAATATTCTCCTGTACTCACTGCTCCTTCATTGCTCTTACATTTTGCTGATGTTGTGAGGGAGATTGCTAACTTTACACCACAACATATGCATTCAATCTCTTTCCTGTATTCTGTCTTGCCATTGTTTGAGATCCAAACTGCACTAACTCAAACTGTGCCAATTCATTTCTTTAGTTCTCTGAGCTGCGAGATGGCATAAAGGGTTCCAGCATGTCCCCCAATTCCTTCACAAGTGAGATCTTAAACTATTTTTGTTAATCTGATAAATAACAGAGATGTTGGTCAGAAAGTTAGCTGAGCAGTGCAGCTCAGCATTAATTGTGTTGGAATGTTTCCTATAACTAGATGCTGTGCAGTTTTCTTAACACTATGACTATAACCTCTATGATTGGTAAGTAATAAGAACTTCCTACTGCAATTACTTAATATGCACTCAACTCCTGGTTAAAATTACTCCATGAAATGTACCTGTACCTGTAGAACAGTTCAGTTAAGCAGCTTGCAATGTTCACATTTCATTCCATATAAAGCAAGATTTGTGTAAAATAGAATAAAACATGCTTAACACTTCAGATCAATTTTTTGTCTGTACATGGAGTTAAGGATCTTATAATGATTCAGACCCTTAGGGCTCAATTTTCACCGATTGGCCAGGATTTTCCATTTTAGAGTTAAAACATGGTGGCTAGTATTTTAAATAATGCCATTTCCACAATGCCTGTGGTGAGTTTTTTGGAGTGATGAATCACTTTTCCACTTATTTTGTATAGAGCAGAGTTTTATAGTGACTTAAACAGCATATCACATGTGGCTGGCAGTAGGAATTTCTTAAATCTTCTGACACTTTCCAGTGTCAAAGGGTCCGGTGCCATTTTTAAAGATCACTTGGACACCCCTTGATCACTGCAGGCCTAAAGTTGTTTCTCCCAACCCAACTGACACAAATGAGGTACCAGAAGTAGATGAAAACAACGTGCAAATATGCCCATGCGTATTACAAAAAGTGCAACAAATTTGATTTCAGCTTTGTATTCCTAGCCAAGTTTTCAGCAGCCATAATATGCTATGGGAGTGAAAATGAAGTAAATCTCAAATGAATAGTAAAGGAATAAATACATTTCTCTGTAAAATAACACTTTCTCAGAAAAAGAAAATGAGGTTAGGAGAATAAGTACACATGCTCTAAAACTACAAATTTAGATTTACGATGTATGGGGGACCTTGCAGTACCATGGTTTTGCAGGTTCATAAATGCTCATCAATTTTCTTTGGCACGGCTAAGTTAATATATTTTGTTAGTTTGCCATTCATTACTGAATATTATTTTTTACACAGCAGTGTATCCATACCCTGAAATTAAAAGATTGGGGGTAACTTCTGAGGTACAAGTCTTCAAAAGAAATTTACAAAACTTCAAGATATTGATATAGCAATATTTTTCTGAGAAAGAAATACTATATTTGTGTGCTTTCATGTTAGTAAAAAAACTACAAGTTGAACCAGGTTAAGATAGAGTGCAAGAATTTACAGAATATTTACATTGTCAAAGTAAGTAAGGCAAGATGATAATCAAAAAGGTTCCTTACCTTTGATTGTCTTCTGGCAGTCATCCTTTTTGTTCAATCAACCTCTGCACTTTCTGCAATGCATTGAGTCACATTTTCCCACTGTCTTCATCAATTAATGTTTCTTCATCATAAGTGAATGACCAATTTAGCAAATTGTCATCATTGTCTTCTTCACTTTTACTCACTTGGTATGACAGCCAAAATAATTGCTACATATATAGAGTGAGCACAGTTCGCAACATAATCATTCATATTTACCTTTGTGAAAGTTAATTCCCGCAATTAGGGTTTTCATGACTTTGATTACATTCTTAACTACAAGAAGAAACTTTTCCATTGTTATTTCATTCAGAGTAATCAATCTGCATGACCTGCTCAATATTGATGGAGCCTGTTGGTTCTCATTTAGGAAAAGAGGAACTGAAGTAGACCATTTAGCATCTTGAACTTGTCCTATCATTCAATGAGATCTTTAGTAATCTGTGACCTAACCCTATATACTTTGTTCCATATGCTTTAATATCTTCGTACAACAAAAATCTATCAACGTCAGATTTAAACATTACAATTGATCTCGCATCAACTGCTGCTGATGGAAGAGAATTCCAAATGTAGGACCACAGAAGCATTCTCTAATTTCACACTTGAAAAATCAGGCTGTAATGTTTTGCTCATGCGCATTGGTCTGACTCTCCACAGGCAGCAGAAATAGTCTTTCTTTCTTGACCCGACCTGTTCCCCTTAATATCTTCAAAACTCCTATCAAACTTTATTTTAACATTTTGAATTCCAAGAATGTTGTGAAACTTGAAAGGGTTCAGGAAAGATTTACGAAGATGTTGCCAGGATTGGAGGATGTGAGCTATAGGGAGAGGCTGAACAGGCTGGGCCTGTTTTCCCTGGAGCGTCGAATGCTGAGCAGTGACCTTATAGAGGTTTATAAAATCATGAGGGGCATGGATAGGATAAATAGACAAAGTCTTTTCCCTGGGGTGGTGGAGCCCAGAACTAGAGAGCATAGGTTTGGGGTGAGAAGGGAAAGATATAAAAGGGACCTAAGGGGCAACGTTTTCACACAGAGGATGGTGGTGCGTGTATGGTATGAGCTGCCACAGGAAGTGGTGGAGGCTGGTACAATTGCAGATTTAAAAGGCATCTGGTTGGGTATATGAATAGGAAGGGTTTAGATGTATATGGGGCAGGTGCTGGCAAATGGGACTAAATCAGGTTTGGATATCTGGTCAGCATATACAAGTTGGAAGAAGGGTCTGTGTCCATGCTGTACATCTCTATGACTCTAAGTGCAATCTCAGTTTGTGTAATCATTCTTGATAACTTAACCATTGAAATTCAGCAAACCCTTCATTCTGCATACATTTCGTCATCAAGAGACAAGGTATGGTGTATAGACCTGCATATGATCAAGACTTTCTGCAGCTAAAGCATGACATCTTAGTCCCCTAGATATAAAGGCTTTGTATTCCAGAACCCCTTTTCAATATTTTCTGTATTTGTTCTAATGATGTGTTTATCTGAACTCCTAAGTCCTTTAGATCTTCACCATTTAAAAAGTACCCTGTTTTAGTGCATAACCTTATATATGCTTACATTGAAATGCATTTGACCACTCACTTAATCTTTCAAAATCACTTTGTAAATCTCTGCTTCCATTGATATTACTTATAACACTTCATATTTCTGTCAATGGCAAATTTGGATAAGTGATTTTCTGTACCATCATTTAAGTTAATGCATACAGTAAACAATTGAGGCCCTAATGCATTGCAGTAGATTATGAGTTATATTCTTCATATTATCCATACTCTCTAGGTAGGTCTTCCTAGTCTTTGAATGATGTGGACATTGGCGAGTCTGCTGGGAAAATATAGCATGATTAGCGGAATTAAGATTCTTAATGTTAAGGAAACAATGTCTGATTCTGTGATCAGATTTAGAATGGGATACTGAGAATCTCATCAGAGAACAACCAAATGCTGATTTGCTTGCATTTTCTTGCAATTAATATCTAATTTTTACCTTATTGATATCCAATTTCCTATTCTCCCACCTTCTGAAGAGAAACTGGTTGGTAACAATTCCTGACATGAAAGTCAGAGTGACTCCAGCTTACTGCTTGCTCCTTCAGCCCTCCACCTTGGAAAGCAGTCACCAACAGCTCAGGGCACATGTGATTGCCAGCACCACCGTATCCGTAGAGGTTGGCATTCCACAAACGGTAGTCTCTCCATGCCCTACTCTGACCCACTTACAATGCAGTTTTCCACTTCAATGTTGTGCTTTGGAGCACACCTTTCATTGTAATGCTGCTGCCAGGACACATTGCACACAAGGTTAATTACCCACTTCAGGGGTTCGACCAGAGTGCACCATCACTTGGTCTCTTAGCACTCACTCACTTTGCTTCTACTCAGATGCTCGTGGCATCACTGCCTTGCCTGTCATTTTGCACTTTATCCCTTTAGCTAGATCTTAAAGTTTCATGGTCCTAATGACTTGCCTGTAAGTCATTAGTGTCCCTGGGCTCCAAAGTAAAGTGTTGAGAGGCTGAAGCTGGTGTGAGAGTTGGTCTGAAAGTCAGCGTGATGATGTGGTGAAGCTGGTGGTTTGCTGATACCAACCTATGTGGATGACTGGCCGAGGAGCATGGTGGCCATGGAGTATGCACGAGCCTAGTTGTGAAGATGCAGCTGGATGATGGCTGCATTCAATAAATGCAGTCTCCAGTTTGTAACTCTGATTTATATATCAGGAATTTGCACCATCTATTTTAAGGGAAGTTAAAAATCACACAACGCCAGATTATAGTCCAACAGGTTTAATTGGAAGCACACTAGCTTTCGGAGCGCCGCTCCTTCACTAGAGATGTGGAAGTGGTGCATAAATAAGACAAGTTGGAGCTTTAATAAGATGCAAATGAATGTAAATAAGGTGGCCATCTCTCAACCGAAATTCTGCTACTTAAGACTTGAGGGAAAGATCAAAACAATTTCATTAACAAGTTTCTGATTTTTCCATTCTCGCTGTAATTTTTCACTTTTCTCCCCATTGCTCTCCACACAAAGGAGGAGAAAATCCTACCCTTCATATGTGTTTCACATTTCTCCTCCTGATATAGTTGCATTGCCTCTCACGTGGCAATGTTAGAGATTTTATTTATTCCTAAACTCAGAGCTGAATGCAATTCAACATACTTAGGGTGTATAGTTCATCTTTGTTGTTCCAAAGTATCAAATATTTTCAAGTGAATGCAGCTAATATGAGAAATTGGCTTAAATGTTTTTTATTCATTTTGCCTTGCTTTGGATTTGTTGAATTTCCTTACACAATCCATCAAAAGTTTGATGTCATTCTAACTATTTATTGGTCTGCATCTAAATATGGAAATAGAAATCCCAACATGCATTAGAGTCCATGATTCTCGCTGGTACCTGGAATATAAGGCATCAATCACTGTTTCTTTTCCATCAGGACATTCTCATTTTTCAAGGAGAATTAATTTATTAGACAAAGATTTGCCAAATGAAGGAAACAAGTCGTGTCAGAAACATTCTCAGGATAGTAATATGCGAAACATAGAATACTGTATCAATCTTTTGTCACTTGTGGATGATAGAGTTACCCTTTTCACTGATCATTCAAAACATTGTCCTATGTTGCTTTAAAATTGAAAGCCAGGCCAATTGCACCTCAGAAATCACCCCCAGTTAATTTGATAACACCTGAAAATCCATGCAGAGATCATGATGGTGATTAAACCACATGCAGAGTTCTGATGCAGGCAGCAAGCCAACTTTGTGCTACTTGCTAATTTGTATAATTGCTATGAGCAACCAGCAGTTAATGCACTGTTCAGTGGCTGCACACCTCAACAGGGGGGCAATTTTGTGTGAAGCTAACACCACTTAAAGCTAAACTGGACTACTTAAAACCATCCTGCATATCTTAATAGGAGTTGCATTCTGGCTTCAGCAAGTGCTGCAACTGTTTGTTAAAGAGAGTCTGAGTAAGATGAAGAGTGAATTTTAATGGAGACAGTATTGTTCTCTGGTGAAGCACTGTATGCCTTTCTGGAGGAGGTGGATTGTAATATATTGACAGAGAACAAGGAAGCCTTTCAAACAAATTTGTGAAGGCAATGGAATATTCCAGCTATGATAGGCAATGTGAGAAGTCTACTCAAGAATTTTGATGCTATGTAGCAAAAAGTGAATTGACGTCACGCTAGTGGTTCAGGTCAGTGAATAAATCGTTTGATTCATATTCCGTGAACCACATCACTTGCTACTCAATACTGCACACCTATCACTCATAGGATCTCCACAGTGCAGAAAGAGTCTGCAAGTGCATGAGTCTGCACTGGCCGTCCAAAGAGCATCCCACCCAGACCCAGTACCTATCACGATAGCCCCTGCATTTTCCATGGCTATGCACCTAGCCTGCACAGCCATGGACACTATAGAGCAATTTAGCATAGCCAATTCACCTATCCTGCACATCTTTGGACTATGTGAGTAAACCACAACAGACACTGGGAGGACGTGCAAATTCCACACCATCGCCCAAGGTTTGAATCAAATCTGGGTCTCTGGTGCCATAAAGCAGCGGTGCTAACCAGCGCCACATTGTACCACACTACTCATCTGCTAGTAATCTCTAGCATGGTTTCTGAGGAAGAATTATTTTGATTCAAAGTTATCTCTGTTACTCCCACCACTGAGGCTGTTGGACCTCTCAATGTTTCCAGCACTTAGTTTTACTGTAAATTTGCAGTAGAGTCATAGAGATGTACAGCATAGAAACAGACCCTTCGGCCCAACCCGTCCATGCTGACCAGATATCCCAACCCAATCTAGTTCCACCTGCCAGCACCCGGCCCATATTCCTCCCAACCCTTCCTATTCATATACCCATCCAAATGCCTCTTACATGTTGCAATTGTACCAACCTCCACCACTTCCTCTGGCAACTCATTCCATACACATACCACACTCTGTGTGAAAAAGTTGCCCACTAGGTCTCTTTTATATCTTTCCCCTCTCACCCTAAACCTATGCCCTCTAGTTCTAGACTAGAGTCCTGACCCCAGGAAAAAGACTTTGCCTATTTACCTATTTGCCTATTTACCCTATCCATGTCCCTCATAATTTTGTAAACCTCTATAAGATCACCCCTCAGCCTCCAATGCTCCAGGGAAAACAGCCCCAGCCTGTCCAACCTCTCCCTATAGCTCAAATCCTCCAACCCTGGCAACATCCTTGTAAATTTTTTCTGAACCCTTTCAAGTTTCACAACATCTTTCCAATAGGAAGGAGACAAGAATTGCACGCAATATTCCAACAATGGCCTAACCAATGTCCTGTGCAGCCGCAACATGACCTCCCAACTCCTGTACTCAATACTCTGTCCAATAAAAGAAAGCATACCAAATGCCTTCTTCCCTATTCTATCTACCTGCGACTCCACTTTCAAGGAGCTATGAACCTGCAGTCCAAGGTTTCTTTGTTCAGCAACATTCCCTAGGACCTTACCATTAAGTGTATAAGTCCTGCAAAGATTTGCTTTCCCAAAACGCAGCACCTCACATTTATCTGAATTAAACTCCATCTGCCACTTCTCAGCCCATTGGCCATCTGGTCAAGATCCTGTTGTAATCTGAAGTAACCCTCTTCGCTGTCCACTACACCTCCAATTTTGGTGTCATCTGCAAACTTACTAACTGTACCTCTTATGCTTGCATCCAAATCATTTAAGTAAATGACAAAATGTAGAGGACCCAGCACCGATCCTTGTGGCACTCCACTGGTCACAGGCCTGCAGTCTGAAAAACAACCCTCCACCGCCACCCTTTTATTTCTACCTTTGAGCTAGTTCTGTATTTGCAGTATTCTGCTTTTCTAGCAATTTATCAATTGAGATTTATATAGAATCATATCATATCATCTGCTTCTTATGATCCTTGCACACACTGACAGCTCATCAATCATGACAGTCAAATCATTCAAATACATTGCGCCACAGTCACTGGCACACTTCCCTTTCCATTAAAGGATACTTTGGTATCTAATTGGAGGCAGCAACTGGTGGAGGGTAGGCAAGGCTGCATGTCCTTCTCTTGCTGATGGAATGGCCATGATTGAAGTTGTAGCCAGTGGAAGGCAGAAACCTTTGCTGATCATGACATGATCATACCTATTCCTTCTCACATCCCATGACCACACATCTTACAGTCTATTCTAATTTAAAACCTGTAGATGGTGTAAACATGCAATTCCCATTTTCCACCCTTTCCACCCCTTATTCTTACATTGTGTCTTTCTCATTTAGGAGAAACCTGGGCAGACAGGAGTGGAAGAGCAAAAGGCAGCAGAACAGAAAGCCACTGATAATGAAGATACACTCTGAAGAGGCATGTATGTTTTAACAGTTTGCTTTCAAAAGTGTAAGCAGTAAACTTAAACAGCTTCAACATTCAACTTCTCTCATAATAGTATGACATTTTAATTTTTATATTAATTTAACAATCCATTTAGTCATGTGGAATGAGATACAAAATTTTGTTCACCAACTTTATATAGAGATGTAAATGAATAATTTAAATATGGTGAATGGTTTTTCTTGCATATAAAATATTGTCTGGCAATAGTTGTGGCCTCATTTAACTTATGTTCTTCATCTGAGATGCCAATGTTGGAATGTGATTCAATGCTTGTGTTGGTCACAACAAATGACTGGGGGGTTGTTTGCTTTCAGACATAAACACCACATTTCACAAGCACTTTATCTCCTGGCTTTGTGGTGTAATTCTAAATTTCATGTTTCTCTTTGAATTCAATCCTTTGCTCTCAACTGTGTTTGCATGTACGTAATGATTAACTCTGCAGAGTAGTTCGGGATAATTTTGAGAGGATTACACAAAGATGAAGGTAGCTGGAGACTTTGTAGTATTAGTTGTAATGAAGGTGATTTGATCAAGACTGTAGCTGTTCACATCATATTTTTCAAAATATGCAGAAATCCCTCAACTTTTACAGTCGCATTTTGTCAAGGGGAGGAAATCTTTTAATCAGTGAAACCCAGAAAGTTTGTGAATGTACTGAACTTACCATTGTTGAATGGGATCCATTATGACTTATTACTGTTTAACCCATGATAATAGAATCGTAGACTCCCTACAGTACAGAAGGAGACCATTCAGCCCATGAGGTCTACACCAACACTCTGAAGAGCATCCCATTCAGACTCATATTTAAGATTTTGATCGTGAGCCCAGGCAACTTCTGTTGTTCCGCGTGTACTTCAGCCTTGGTGACAAGAGAGACAATCTTCAATTCTTTGTTTTGATCTCTTATTCACTATGTTAGCATCACTGAAGGCACATTTGGTCACCACTTACCTCAATCACGTGCAATATTGGCCCATTGTCTTGTTTGATTTTTGTTTAATGCATCTAAAGACATTTATTTCATACCTTGCAGTTTTTTTTCAGGCATGAAATAGATTCTTATCACATTTTTTGTTGTGTCATTGCCACCTTGTTGAGACACAATGGTATCTTAATATCGATGTCAAAAATATCTTAAATGTTCACGCCCACCCAGGAGAAGTAAGGTCCTCTTTCGTCATCTGTGATTGCAAAACCAGCTATCATGCTGACAAAACATCACAATCACTTTTGCCAATGTGGGAGTACAGATGATAGCTCCAAATGCATGTCAAAATTTGATGTATTGAGTATAGACAAATTACCTTGGTCGGCAAAGACAAATAATGTCTGATCAAGGATTGAGATCACACTCTTTCGAAAGAAAAACTTCTTTTCAATAATACAAGATTACTTTTTTTTAATGTCAACAAAATAAACATCCAATAAGTATACAGTATATGTGCGTACTTCATGCAGGATGTCTGTTAGTAATTACGGGGTATTGTGCCTCAATGTAAATATGCCAATAGGGTTAGTTTAATGCATTCCTTAAAACTGCAACTTAAATGTTGCATGGAGAAGGTAGTCAAAGTCCATTAAGTTTCATATCTGAAAACAATGTATCATATTTTCACACTGTTCATTGCCATTGTGAAGTTCTTGGGAAGAAACAGTATGCAGTACAATTTTCAATTTACGACAACAATGATTCCAGCTTTGCACAGAGATTGGGGCTCATCCGATCTCTTTGACGTGAAATGCATGCAACTTCTAAGTATTGCTCAGATTGATTTGCATTTTCTCCTATTGCCACCATTCTTCACCTTACCAAGAACAATCTTCTCTGTTGTATAGACATTGTCTTCAGGATGGAGGGAAAACATTTGAATCTTAATTGAACCAGATCAAAATCCAAGAAGAAAACAATATCGACCTCACTTGTGGATCTTGAGAATGTGGATAACAATACCATTTCTGTTGTCTTGGAAGAGAATCTTCAAGCCTCACTTAATGTCTTCACAGAAATATACCAAAGAACTGGTCTCAGTCTCAATCTCAAGAAGACTCAAATCATTTCCCAACCCATTGCAGGTCAAATTCCGATCCACCTCTTCTTTAAGACCAGTGAGAAATCTTCCCAAACATGGAAGATTTCCTTCACCTGGGAACCTAATTCTCATTTAAGACTGACATTGATGCATCCAATCTGAGTGCTGCCTTTGGACGCTTAAGGAAGAGAGTCTTCGACTATGACACCTGTATGTGTGCATATGAATATTTAGCAACACCACCTCAAAACTCTTGAAGTAGAGGATCTGATGGAGAAGTCAAACCTGGCCTTTGTGAAGCCTTGATGGGTATACGTATGCAATGCGAAGCAAAGAATGGTGCCTCACCAGCCATACTTGATGGTGCCTCAATTATAGCAACTCAAAGCCCATCTCCTGTTGGACAGTGAAGCCGGAGGGAGGGCAGTGAGGCTGAAGACTGAGGGACAGAGACTCCAGCATCATAACATCAAATTTGTCCGACTACTGTGCCGGCTGAGTGTACATGAGGAAACAGAAAGCTATCATGTCAATGAGTAAAGCCACTCGGTACATTGATTTCATTCTAGCTCTGTGTAAGATGATCCTGTTAGTCCCATTCTTGTTAAATTATCATTGCCTTGCAAGATTATTTCCCTTGTGTATCTATTCAACTTCCTTTTAAAATCATTCATCATCTCTGCTTCCCTCATCTTTTGTAGGCAGAGAGCTCCTGCTCATTTTTCTTCATATCCCCTCCATTTACCTTTTTCCTAAATACCTGAAACCTCTATCTCCCCAAGCCTTCCTAACAAGAGCAGATTTTCTTTGTCCATGCCTTTTTTTAGATATTGTACACTTCTAACTAATCTCCTTCCTGTATCCTTCACTCCCAGAAGAGCATGCCCTGGTTTCTCCAAACTAACCCACTCACTGAAATCTGTTCCCTCTGCAACCAGTCTGATGAATGTCCCCTGCAGCATCTTGCCCCTCATGTTCTTTCTCAAGGATAAGAAATTCCAGAAATTCAGAACATCTTGCTGCTTTAAGCTGTATTTTAGATCAGCCTGTATCAAGGTTATGCAGTCAGCAGTACTGCTGATCTTGTTTGAAATTGTCCAAATCTGTGCTCATTCAATAGCTGTTGTTTGATTCTATTTTCTTGTAAATAACCCAGAACTGCTATTTAAAGCCCTGTAGGCGTTATTTGAAGCTGAGAAAGTGTAAGCTTAGTTCATTTCTTCATTAATTCCTTTCGATGGTGGCTGACGGCAGCATTTGTAAATCTGGACCCCCCGGGAGGGGTCTCTTGGTTCTGCGATCGGTCAAATTTAAGACTAGCAGCTCGGTCTGGTTCAGCAAGATTTCACAATTTATTATGACACCGGGCATAGGTTATCCAGCAACACAGTGGTTAAGCACCTTTGTGTACTCTGGAAAATCTGCATAAAATAGCTTAAAACAAAGACAGTTTTATATGGTTCCTAAGAAATAGTACACCCTTAATTAAAGAGCAAATCCAATAAAATGTAATAAAATGACATTATGGACAGCAGGTTAATTTAATGGTATTTCCTGGGAACAAACTTTATTTTGCACATTTTTATCTCTCAGCACCTGCATCTACAAGGCCAGCTATAATGGTTAGTAATGTCCTATCTAGCCTGGTTAATTCCATACTGTGAAGGGAGTATTGTCTGCTAATCTTTGATTCAGTTAGCTCAAGAATGTAGCTTTTAGCAGGGTGGAAAGCCTTTTTAAACAGAGTGTTAATTTGCAGCCTAGAAGCCATTTTATTATGTTACTTTATGTTACTTGCATTGGGAAGCCATTTTGTAGTTTGTAAAAGCATGCATTAAGTGGTTAGTCCTGACAACAGCCTCAATCCAGATTTTAGATCCTCACACTCAAGTGGTGTTATATCTTTTATCTTTACCTGCAATACGGAAGTGTTTCATGGGTTTTTTTTCACAGCTGAGGTTATCTGCTCCACACTCAAATTCTTTAGGCCACCTAAGCACCGGAGCTCCTTTTTAATCTGTTCTTCCAATATCACTAGAAAGGTAAAACACAAATGAAGAGGTGTTTGGAATAACAAGAGCAAAAGTGATTTTAAAAAAGTGATACCTAAAAAAGAAAATGTGAGGATTTAGGCCATTGGATCAGAGCTTAAATCTACAGAGATCTCTTTGAGAGGTCAAAGTAGAAGGCAGCGGAAGGAGGGGTCAACTTGGGGTAGGTTGGATGGCAGATGGAGATCGCCTCCTCCTGGGATTGGATTGGGTAATCAGCCTCTTGTCACCTCTTCCTGTTTAAGTTTTCACTTGGAAATCTCCTGGTGTGACATTCTATGCACAACACTGCCGGAATGTCACTGAATTTACATCCAGGGTCATTTTTTTTTTGTGGAAAAGATACACGATAGGAAGAATATTGTGAAACTTGGAAGGGTTCAGAAATGATTTACAAGTATGTTCCCAGGATTGGAGGGTTTGAGCTATCGTGAGAGACTGATTAGGCTGGGATTGTTCTCCCTGGAGCATCGGAGGCTGAGGGGTAACCTTATAGAAGTTCATAAAATCATGAGGTGCATGGATAGGATGAATAGACAATGTCTGTACCCTGGAGTTAGAGAGTCCAAAACTAGAGAGCATAGGTTTAGGGTGAGAGGGGAAAGATATAAAAGGGACGTAAGGGGCAACTTTTTCACACAGAGTGTAATATGTGTGTATAGAATGAGCTGCCAGAGGAAGTGGTGAAAGCTGGTGCAATTACAACATTTTAAAAAAATCAGGATATATGGCTATATGAATAGGAAGGGTTTAGAGGAATATGGATCAACTGCTGGCAAATGGGACTAGATTTATTTTGGATATGTGGTTGGCACGGAAGAGTTGGATTCAATGACTCTAAGTACCACCAAATCTGTTTGAGACGGATTGTCCGCATCATCTGGGAGGATGGGTATACGAACACCAGCATCTGTGAAGCACGAATAGCACCAATGTTGAGGCCATGATCATCTGAAACCAACTCCACAATGCCAACCACATGCTTAGAATGCCTGAGTTCTAACTACAAAAGAAAATCATTTTTGCCCAGCTCAACAAAGACTCTCGGACAAGAGCAGGATAGAGGAAGTATTTCAAAAACTCCCTGGAGGCTTCTCTCAAGAAATGCAACATGTATTCCAGTGCATGGGAGACCCTTGTTCAGAAGAAACTGACTTGGAGGAACCTCCTGTATGAAGGAACACGATTCTTCAAGAACACCCTTTAGCAAAAGGAAGACAGAAAAGGGACCAGAGAAATGAACGCTGATAATGTCAAGGCCAAAGATCAGTTGTGCCTCCTGGAAACAGGTGCCAAACATATGGTTGAAGATGTGGCAATAGGATCAGGCTTATCAGGCACACAATGATCCACAGAACCAATGACCAGTAGCATGGAACTTCCTAGGTAGACAATCATACTCATTAGCAAGTGATTGCTGATAACAATTGTACAAGGAAAACAAGGGATAATTAGCAAGCAATTTACAGCAAACAATTAGTAATGCATCTTGGCCTTTATTGTAAGGGATTGGAGTGTTAGAATATGAAAACCTTTCTACAGTTATACAGGGCTTGCATGAGACTGCAACTGAAGGACTATGTTTGGTTTTGATCTATATATTTAAGGAAGCATATACTTGCACTGGAGGCAGTGCAGCAAAGCTTCACCAGATTCGTTCATGAGTTTAGATGGTTATAATAGACATTGTAAGTTGGGACTATCGTGTCTGAGGTTTAGAAGAATGAGAGCAATCTTATTGAAATGTTCAAGATTCTGAAGGAGCTTAATGTGGTAGATATTGAGGGATCTAAAACTATTGGATACAGTCTAAGGGTAAGGACTGTGAGGAGAATTATTTCATGGAAGACGCAAATTTCAAATGCTTCACTGAAGGGGTCTGCCTGCTCAATCTTTGAATATATTTAAGGCTGAGAGAGATTTATGGTACCTCAGGGAATTGAGATGTAAGGAGTGGGTGGGAAAGTAGCATTCAATCTGATGATCAGCCATGATTGTATTGAAAGGCAGGACAGGTTCAAGAGGGCATATGATCTATTCCTGCTGCTATATCCTATGTTAATTGTCACAACCAAATAACAAGCATATCCTCAGTGATTGTGAACAATTAATTAGCAAAAGTTCATATGTATGCCACTTTTAATTCCTGAGTATTTGAGATTAAAGTAACTAGCAGCAAAACTTTGTTTTAAACAGGTTAAGAAATATGAATATTTTATACAACTGCTGTTAAATGTTACATTAACAGAGCCAAAATCATCTGTTAATGTGCAGATGATATTGGCTAATATACAATTACAAAGATTTAGTGTAAAGATAACAGTTGCATATGAAGATGAAAATGAGAAGTCTCCAATATTGTTGCAGATCCTGGCTTGCTTGACTATTCTTTATTCTGAAGTGTAAGAGGTGAAAAATGAGATTGGATTCAACAACAACAATGAGTTCTGTAGTTAAATAATTGGACGTTCCTCCCACAGGGTGACGCAGAATGGGACCGTTTGGAGTGAGTGAAAGCTCCTTTTCTCTTTTTGTTTAATTTTTACAATCCTGTGGGTTATGCTTCTTGGTTGCTTGGTTCAGGATGGTCATCCTGAATACGACTGTTCCCCTGTTGAGAATCAATTGGTCTTTCAAAATGTCTCTTATGGTGGTGAAATGGTTCTCTTGCAAATAGCTGTCTACAGTCAGCATTTATCATAATCAAAAAAAATGGCTCCAAATGATAACTTTTTGTTAAATCATTGTTCCATAAAGTAAAATCAATTATGCTGGAATTCCTTGTATTGTCCCTCCCATTCCCTGTTGAACACTATCGTAGTTTTGCATCTTCACCTTTCAGGGTTCAGTGGGCAGTTGAGAATCCTCAAATGACATGAACTTTTCTGATTCACTCGTAGACTCGAGTAGTCTTAATGGCTGAAGTTGAATCTGCACGAGAAGCAGTGTGGCGTTAAGGAGCCATTTTGTAAAATATGCCCTTTTTAAAATGTAATGATATAATTATAGACTTGTGTGACATTCATACTCTGTCTTTTTCAATGTGGAAGCTGTGGCCAACCCCATTAAACACACCAGTTCCAAAGAAGAGTCAGATTGGATTTGAAATTTTTAATTTTGTTTCTTTCACCACAGATACTGCTAGATTTGCTAAGTTTCTCCAGAATTTTCTGTTTTCATTTCAAAACTCCAGAATCTGCAGTACTTTGCTTCTTATTCCATTAGCTCATTTCTGGACTCTACCATGATGTAGAGTTTGATGGTCAATATCTCAGCACAAATAGAAACCACCCAATCTTAGAGTCTCGGACTTCAGGAAAGCAAGTGTTCTTTCTGATTTTCCTGGTTGCAACATTGTTGGATTCAGCAGTAGA
Source organism: Chiloscyllium punctatum (assembly GCF_047496795.1). NCBI lineage: Eukaryota > Metazoa > Chordata > Chondrichthyes > Orectolobiformes > Hemiscylliidae > Chiloscyllium > Chiloscyllium punctatum. The sequence goes on from NC_092745.1 coordinate 85,179,906, forward strand.
GTTGTTCCCCAGTGTTTTGCCCAATTTGTATCCCTCAGTTAGTGTCACGTGATGAGGGGAGTCATTAGCCACCTGTAAAGTAGACATGAGAAATGGCGTTAAGGTACAGTGTGTAGGAGGTTTATAATGATTGACTGGTACAGAATAAAAGCATTTCGACTGCAGACAGAATAGTGAGCATGAACTAACATGATTCATAAATGTTCATGTACCGATTGCATTATCAGAGACCAAGTTGCCTGCAGTTTTGGTAGACCTTCCCAAATATTATAATCAGATTGGACTGCATCAGAAGTTGACAGGATTGGCCCTTTCTTTCCTGTTCAATGAAATTAAGCAGAAAATTGCCGCTCAAGAGTATTGCCTTTTCCAATAAGTGAAATATCATTGCGCTAATTAAGCTTGTTCTCATTTGGGGAAAGCCACTTTATCAGCTTCTTATATTTTGAAGAAATCAATTGTTCGTCATCCATTGAGGCTACAAACAGACAGAGTACTGGCTACAACAATAGTTCATTTTGGATTATTTTTTCTGGATATCAGGACTAACTCATCAGTGGCACTGAATGTTGATGGAAATCTCCTGTATTTTTACTTTGCCACTGTTGTCCAGTGTTTTCACTGATTATGATGGTAAAGGAAATCACAATCAAATTGGATCACATGCAGGTCGTAAATCATATTCAAACTGCAAGCAGTAATTGGTTTGATCTGCCACATCAGTATCACAAATGACAAAGCAGGGAAAAGCAATAGAATATTCAATGGTGAGAAATAGTAAAATTCTTAAGTACATAAGGATTTGGGTGCTCTGGCATATGAATCACAAAACATTAATTTGTAGGTACAGCAAGTGATTATGAACGCAAATAGATTGGATTAAGTATGGGAATGGAATACAGTTTACGGGGCACTGAAGAAATTGCATGTAGAGTGCTATGTGCAAGTTTTAGTCTCCTTATTCAATGAAGGATACAATTGAACTTAGAAGCAATTCAGAGAAGTTTCACTTGATTGATTTCAGGGATGGGAGAGTATCTTGTGCAAAAAGTTGAATACTTTGGGCCTGCATCTAGGGGAGTATAGAAGAATGAAAGCTATCTTACTGAAATATTTAAATCCTGAAAAGACTTGACAGTGTAGAAGTGGGAGAGACTAGAACTAAGTTTAAAATAAGAGAACTCACATTTAAGCTGGAAATGAGGATTTTCTTCTTCTTGGGACTGAGTGGCTTTGAAGCATTCTTCCCAAAGAGCAATGGAGCAGGGTCATTACATTTTTTCAAAGCAGAAGGATGTCAATGCATAATTTGGGGTAGGCAAAAGCATTGCACAGCGGCCACAATCAGATCAGCTTATATCCTTTAATGGTAAAACAAGCTTATACCAGATGGGTTTAGTAGAATGCATAACCTAAATTTTTCAGCGTTGGAGAGTAAAAATTACAGTGGTATCCAAACCCAGAAGATAGTTAAGCTAGAATCTGTGCAAAAACCACATTCATTTAATGGTTCAGTAAACATAAAGTGTTTATGGTGTCAATTTTATTTGGTATATACATAAACATTAAATTTAATGGAATTTGACTGTTATCGCTGATATGTTGCTGAATAAAGAGACCTTGGCATGCAGGTTCATAGCTCCTTGAAAGTGGAATCGCAGGTAGATAGGATAGTGAAGAAGGCGTTTGGTATGCTTTCCTTTATTGGTCAGAGTATTGAGTACAGGAGTTGGGAGGTCATGTTGCGGTTAGACAGGACATTGGTTAGGCCACTGTTGGAATATTGCATGAAATTCTGGTCTCCTTCCTATTGGAAAGATGTTGTGAAACTTGAAAGGGTTCAGAAAAGATTTACAAGGACGTTGCCAGGGTTGGAGGATCTGAGCTACAAGGAGAGGCTGAACAGGCTGGGGCTGTTTTCCCTGGAGCATCGGAGGCTGAGGGGTGACCTTATAGAGGTTTACAAAATTATGAGGGGCATGGATAGGATAAATAGACAAAGTCTTTTCCCTGGGGTCGGGGAGTCCAGGTCTAGAGGGCATAGGTTTAGGGTGAGAGGGGACAGATATAAAAGAGACCTAAGGGGCAACTTTTTCACGCAGAGGGTGGTACGTGTATGGAATGAGCTACCAGAGGATGTGGTGGAGGCTGGTGCAATTGCAACATTTAAGAGGCATTTGGATGGGTATATGAATAGAAAGGGTTTGGAGGGTTATGGGCCGGTTGCTGGCAGGTGGGACTTGATTGGGTTGGAATATTTGGTCGGCATGGAGGGGTTGGACCGAAGGGTCTGTTTCCATGTTGTACATCTCTATGACTCTATGCTGAAATATTTAAGTCTAAGAGGAAAATACTGCAGATTCTGGTAATCTGAAATAAAAACAGAAAATGGTAGAAATACTCAGTAGCTCTACCTGGATCTGAGAGGAAAGAAACAGAATTACATTTCAGGTCGATGGCTTTTCATTAGAACAGAGACCTCACTGTATTTAAAAAAAATACTTCAACGTCATTATCCAAACTGGAACAGTATTTGTCCACAACTTGACGGTTAAAATTGGGATTAGTTAACTTGTAAAGTGGGATGTGTATTGGAAGAGGGGAAAAACATTGCTTGTTGGCTGCCTGATGTTCTGTAGGGAAAATAGTGTTACTTTTCCCTGGACACTAGAATATAACCTGATTGAAGGTAGTGAGCCAAGCTTATAAGCTCAAGAGAACCTTTAACACAGGAAGCAACTTATCATAATGAGTTTGGTTCATAATGTCTCCATACTGATCCAATTAGAATGACCCATTTCGTCATACATTATAACCTGGAATCATCAGTTCTGAGTATGCACACTGTAATAATTGAAGTTTGATTAAACACATATGGCCTGTAACCTCACATGCATATTTAAAAGCCATGACCCACTATGAAAGATTTCATAGAAGCAAAACTTGCCAGAAGAACAGGATGTCCTTGAGGTTGGGCAAGAAAATCAATGACAGCTGGAAAAGAACATAACCGTAGAACGTAACATAAAGGTAGTTAACTAATATTCCACTTAGATATAATATCTTAAAACTAGGTTCTATCCAATACTTGAGCAAAATTAATGATGGATGCAAATCTGAAAGTTTTTCGATAAAATTTCAACTTCTAAATGCACCTTCTCAATTATCCTTGTTATTGCATTAAACACGGTAATGTTATCTGCACAGCTTATTATGCACAGTTCCAAGTTCTTGGCATTTTTCCATTCTAATACATTTAAGTTTTCTTCTCCACTATCTCAATTTATTTTCGATATTTAGAATTACATAAATAGTGACAGCACCTAAAACACTGAAGCTCCAGGTGGTAATACTTGTAACTTGTGAAAATGCATTCCAGGTCAAGAAGGTCCCCATTTAAAGGAAATTTTAAAATCAATGATTTGGAGAACCACAAGGCATAGTGTGAAGTTATGCACGAGTGTAAATTATAATGGAATTGAACATCCTTTTGCATTTAAATGAAAATGCATTTCTTCAAGTTACCTGTAAAGCAGTCATAATTTTCTAAATTTTTAGTTTCAAGTATGCAATGAAATGCTTAGAGGTCAGTTTTCTGATTGCATATATGATATCCTTCCATAGTGTAAATGCATTCTACGTGCTTTGTTCAAAATTATACAGTAATATTCAATTATTAAAAGTTAAATCTAATAACAGCTACTGAGCTATGACGTAAGGCTACCCAGTGATTTGCAGTTCTTTCATCTAGTAATACACAAACTTAGTTTATAACAATCAAATTTATGGAAATAGATAACTTGATAATTGTTTACTATATAAGATCTGACTGATAGATTATGGTCTGCCAAGATCCTTAATTAAAAAGATTAATAATTCAGGTCTATCCTGTATTGAGCCCAGTCACTTATTAAATCTGTCAACTTGTTCATTATCTTCACATGGAATGTGAGTGTCTTGGCATGCATTTATTGCCCTTCTCCAATTGCCTTGGTAAGCCACTTTAGGTAAGAGTGAATTACAATGGAGTGGATCTGGAGCAACATCCAGGCTAGACCAGGTAAGGATGGCAGGAATTTGGGGATCAGATGGGTTTTGACCACAGTCATTGATGTAGTATGGCTAGACTATTAATTCATTGACAAGAGTGTGGTGCAGGAAAAGCACAGCAGGTCAGGCAGCTTCTGAGGAACAGAAAAATCGATGTTTCAGGCAAAAGCCCTTCATCAGAGACCCTAGTAATGATTTTTATTCACTTTGTGGGATATGGGTATCACATTGGCTGGCCAGCATTTATTGCCCATTCCTAGTTGCCCTTGAGAAGTTGGTGGTGAGCTAGCTGCCTTCTTGAACCACTGCAGTCCAGCTGTTATCAGTTGACCCACAATACCATTAAGGAGGAAATTCCAGGATTTTAACCCAGCAACAGTGAAGGAACGGCAATATATTTCCAAGTCAGGATGGTGAATGGCTTGGAGGGAAACTTGAAGGCGGTGGTGTTCCCATATATCTGCTGCCCTTGTCCTTCTAGAAGGAAGTGGTCATGGGATTGGAAGGTGCTGTCTAAGGATCTTTGGTGAATTTCTGCATTTTATAGATAGTGCATGTTGCTGATATTGAGCATCAGTGGTAGATGGAGCAGATGCTTGTGGATCTAGTGCTAATATGGTGCCGAGCTTCTTGAATTTTGTTGGAGCTGCACCCACCCATGCAAGTGGAGAGTATTCCATCACATACCAGTCTTTGCCTTGTAGATGATGGGCAGGCTTTAGGGAGTCAGAAGGTAAATTACTCACAGTGGTATTCCTAGCCTCTAAACTGCTTTTGTAGCCACTGTGGTGAGTCCAGTTGAGTTTCTGCTCCATGATAACCCCCAGGATGTTGTTAGTAGGAGATTCAATAATGGTAAACCATTGAATGCCAGGGGCAGTGGTTAGATTCTCTTACCGGTGATTGTAATAGCCTGGTATTTGTATGGTACAAATGTTACTCGCCACTTTTCAGCCCAAGCCTGGATATTGTCCAGATCCTGTATTTGAACATGGGTTGCTTTAGTATCTGAGGACTAAATGGTGCTAAACATTATGCAATCACCAGCAAATATTTGCACCTATGATGGAGGGAATGTCATCGATGAAGCACCTGAAGGTGATTGGGCCTCAGACACTACCCTGAAGAACTCCTGCAGAGATGTCCTGGCACTGAGTTGACTATGACCATCTTCCTATGTGCCAGGTATGACTCCAACTGGCAGAGAGTTTGCCCAGTACCCAATGATTCCAGATTTGCTAGGACTCCTTGATGAGATGCTACATGTTCTGGAGACCCAGGTTTGAATCCTGCTATGGCAGCTAGTGGAATTTGAATTCATTTTTAAAAAATCTGGAACTTAGAGCCTAATCATGACCATGAAACCATTGTTGAGAACTGGAAAATTCTATCTGGTTCACTAATGTTCTTCAAGGAAGGAAACTGCCATCCTTGCTTGGTCTGGCCTGCATGTGACTCCTGACCCAGGGTGATGTGGACTCCTCTTGACAATTGGAGATGGGTATTAAATGCTGCCCTAGCCAGTGACACCCACATCTGATGAATTAATTTTTTTTTAAAGGTATGAAAAGGTCAAGACAAGCTGCAAATTTCATTTGTATTAATAGAATAAAATGTAAATCCCACCAACTTCCTCGGTAGGATTTGAACCCATGTCCCCAGAGCATTCGCCTAGCCTCTGGATTACGAGACAAATGACATTACTACAGTACTACCATTTCCCTCTCAATGGCCTTCATAGAAGATTGATATTGAATCTGGGGGGGTCAATGGGTTTGAGTGTTTGGACCATTTGTACATTTTGTTGAGCCAAGGCTAGCAGCAGAAATGGGATGAGTAGGAATCTTGCAGTGAGAGGACTGGGACATACAGGGATACGAGAATCTTGGGGCTTTATAATGAGTAAATCGACTGATTCTTTCCACTAGTAGATGAACAGAGACCAAGGGTACAAAGATTGAAGATGCTTAGTGGAAGAACTTTTTTTTTGCACAATCAATTCATGTGAGTTGACATGACTGAAGTAGGGTGGGAGACAGTAAGGATCGGTTATAGAAATGAAAGTCGGAGGAGGGGCAGAACAATAACTCCAGAAGTTATTATACTGTTTGGAGGGCAACTGGTTAACCAGGCATTTGAAATTCATGGCCCAGAAATCAAATCTAACCGGCTGATTGAACTAGTCCACATGCTGGGACCCCAAGCAGAATTGTGCGGCTTCATTTTTTGAGCACTGACATGAAGAAACTGAGGTTTTCTGATTGCTTCATTGGATTGTAAATTTTATAACCTTTGCTTGACTACTTGACAATCAGCATTATGGGAAGGAACATGCAATAAGCTAGCCTCTTGTGGTGCAATGGTACTGTCCCTAGCTCTGAACCAGGAGGCCTGAGTGTGAGCCCCACCTACTCCAGAGGACTGTAATTACATCTCTGAACAGGCTGATGCAGAAAATATCTCTAAGACAAGCTAGCTCAAAATATAGCTACTCTGCAGCAACACTCGACCAATCAGTCCCTGCACCCCACTTGCTATTGAAATAATTGGAAAAGTGAAACTAAGATACCAACAATAGGCTGGTGGCATTGACCAATGGAACATTCCTGCTCAACATTCTGACTGCCAAGACCATGTGTAGAATTTAGTACAGGTAGTGGGGCCTCATTTGGGGAATATCTATGCAAAGAGCCAATCAATGGCCAGTAGTAGGCCTACCTGGAGATCATAGACGCTGGAGGTGGAAATCCATTTCCTCACACAGCTGCCAGCCAAACAAACGTCAGCAGCTCTTTATTGCCATCTGTGCTACAATGGGAACACTGGCAGCTGCTGGCACTCCATAAACCAGTGGCCCTGGATCAGCAAGTGAGATACAGATGGGTAAGAATAGGATGGGGTTCTCAATGTTTGGCGCTTGAGGTTCCTTGTTTAGATGCCGATAATAAGGGACGCCCTCCCAGAAGCCAACAAGTAAGGGCAACGTACTTTAATTTTCAGGTTTCCATGTCCCTGTCCACTATTGGACAGCAGAAGTAACATGAGGGCCAGAAGTGAACATCACCTTCCATTACTGGCCTCAATCAGCCTCCACATTCACTAACCAGGATTAGCATGAAATTCTGCCTTATTCCCGTGTGCTTGGGGAATTCCCCGTCAATATACCTGAATCTCCTGAAGTCGAAAATCCAGAGAGGAAAATCTCACTTAAAAAAATCTAAGAACTGCATAGCCCTCTGTGAAGATGAGTGTGGCTGTATTTCGCTGAAAAATCATGCTGGAGTGTACTAGCCAACTGGGGTCAGTCAGGGAGGAAGGAGACCTGTGGCAATGGAAGAGGAGGTAGAGTGCCCATTGTATTTGTTGCTATTCTGCCAGTAGCAATAGCATGTGGAGGATTGTCATTCCTCCCAGAGACTATTGTACCACTCAAGTAGCCAAATTAGGGCCTCTTCCCCAGGGGAGTCGCTCTTGTGGTGCAGTGATAGTGTCCTTACCTCTGAGCCTGAAGAGTCTATTTCAAGTCTTACCTACTTCAGAGGTGTGCAATAAATTATCTGAACAGACTGACTGGGAATAGCTATAAGATACTGAGTTGTGATGACAATCTGAAGATTTGTCTTAACTTTATCATATGTGGTGGTCAGCAGTTGGGATTTGAAGACTGATCTCCCGACTCATTAAGCATAGTGAGCAGTCTTGTGAAGATCATTGGTAAGATGTGAACATCTGATGAACTCCATTGAAAAAAACTGCAAGCCAACACTCAGCATTGAAAAATCCTTCAAGGAATGGCAGAAAGTATTTTACATCTCATATTTGTGTGAGAAAAGATTAAATCTGCAGCTCCTAGGCAGAGATTCATGTTCAATCATGTGGTGGAGGTCTTGAGTCCAGGTTTCAGCTACTGAGTGAACAGACGTTGGGGATGTGTGAATCATAACAATAAAAACCCCTAATATAAAGGTGTAACTTTAAATGTGCATTACAAATGGCTAAGACAAACATGTAACTTGGAATTGAAGAGTTTGGGACATTGCGAACCTAGTGAGTGAAAATAGTACATATTAAGAAAATTAAAGATATAAACAATTCCAATTTAACTTCATTTAAGGCTGAGAATGGTGGAAGAGCTTTAATTAAAACTGCAAAAGGGGGCAATCTGCCAGGAAAACTGCACAAGTGGGAGTCCTCCATTTCAATCACAAAGTGCCTTTCCAATAGACCGTAAGACATTGAAGCAAAAGTAGGAAATTCAACCCATCAAGTCTGTTCTGCCATTTAATGAAATCTTGGCTGTAATAATCCCTCAGCTACATTTTCCTGTCTTTTCCAAATAACTGTTGGTTATCTTACTGATTAAAAAAATCTATCTCAGCCTTGAAAATTCTAAAGAACCCAGCCTCAGCCACCCACTGTGTTAAAGATTCCATAAATTTGCTACACTGAGAGACAAACTTCCTTCTCATTTCTGTCTTAAAAGGGTGAATCCTTGTTCTGAGATTATGCCGTCTAGTTCTAGGCTCTCCCACAGGGGAAACAACCTCATCACATCTACCCTGTCAAGCCACATAAGAATCCTATATCTTTCAATAAGGTTGCGTCTCATTCTTCTAACCCTCAATGAATAGAAACCCAACCTACTCAACTTCTTCTCATATAATAGTCCCTCCATACTCTGGATCAGCCTGGTGATCCTTCTTTGGACTGCTTCTAATTTCAGTATCTTTCCTTAGATAAGGGGCCTAAACAATATTCTAGCTGTTGTCATACATGTGTCTTGTAAGACAACAGTTAGAATACCGTGAACAGTTTTTGTACTCTATTCCCTTTGAAATAAACACCAGCATTTCATTTACCTTCACTATTACCTGTTAGTCATGCACTAGAATCCCAAACCCCTCTCAGCTACAGATTTCTAGTCTTTTTTCCCATTTACATAACATTCAGCTCCTCTATTCTTCCTGCCAAAGTGCACAATCTCACATTTTACCGAGATAATCTCACATTTCCCCATTCTGTATTCTGTGCCAAGTTTTTGCCAACTCACTGCAGATTTGTCTTCCTTACTACTTGCTTTCCAATCTATTTTGGTGTTATCCGCAAACTTGGCCACAGTGCATTCATTTTCCTCACCCAAGTCATTAACACTTATTGTAAATAATTGTGACTCAGCACTGATATCTATGGCGCACCACAAGTTACAGATTGTCATTCTGAAAATGTTCTTGTCCCAACACTGTCTTCTATTAGTTGATCAATCCTTTATCCATGCTAATATACTACCTTCAACACCATGGGATGTCTTATTTAATAGCCTAGTGTGTCTTACCTAATCAAATGTCTTCTGAAAATCAAATTACAGCAAATTTACTGCTTCTCCTTTATCTGTAATGCCTTTCACCTCCTCAAAGAAGTCTAACAAACTTGTCAGGCATGATTTCATTTTTGTGAAGCTGTGCTGACTCTGCTTGGTCTATGTATTTATAAATACAGTGTTATTACATCCTTTATAATACACACAACCTTTCCCCCCAATAATAGATGTTAAGCTAACTGTTCTATCGTTCCTTTTTTGGCAGTTTTGCAACCCTCTGGTGCTTTTCAGAATCTAAGGATTACTTTTAATATATAAGGATGTATTCCCATTAGCTCCAGGGGACTTGTTGGTCTTTAGGCCCATTAGTTTTTCCAGCACATTTTTTTCTAGTGATAGGGTTATTGTATGCATTTCCTATCTTCCTTTCTCTCCTTAACAATTTAGTCATTTTGGAATAGAATTAGTGTCTTCTACTGATAAAGTTATTATTCCCCTCTTTTGCTATATCCTGATTCCCCGTTATTACTTCCCCGGTGTCTTTCTATAAGGGGCCTATGTTAACTGCCTCTCTCTTCCTTTTTATATCTTTAACGAATCTTGCTGTCTACCTTTATTACTTTCAAAGTTTGTCTTCTCCCTTTTTATTATTTTTTGGTCGTCATTTGTTGGTTTTAAAAACTTTCCCAATTCTTTCCCTTAACAATATTTTTTGCCACATTAATGTTTTCTATTCTTTCAGTTTGAAGCTATCCTTAACTTCCCTAGTTAATCTAGTTCCCAAGGCTTATCTCCTTCCTTCTCACTGGGGTATATCTTTGCTATGGGCCATGAAATATTTTATTTAATACCTGCCATTTTTTATCAACTGTCTTTACTGCTAGTCTCCTTTCCCACTCTACTCCAACTAAATCTCCCTCATTCCTTTGTAATTATCCTTATGTAAGCTTAGCAAGTTGTTTCTGACCCACGTTTCTACCTCTAAGTGAATTATAAATTCTTAAGGGTTTGATGTGAGATGGCTAGAAAGGAAAAATTATGGCGAGAAAGATTTCTTATGAGAAAAACTATTGCATAATCTAGGCAGAAAAGTGTGGAAATTGTGGACCCAGTCATTTAAGGAAGATAGCTATTGGGCAAGATTGGTTGTCCACTTGGAGTACCTTCCTTCTCCACAAGAATGACTTTAACCCTTCAGTTTCTTGCCATTTCAATAAACTATCTTGCTGTCATGCTAATGTTTCCATTCACAGGCCTGCAACAGTGATCCAACAAAGTCAATACAAGCTGGAACAAAACCTAGTTTTTCACTTGGCACTTTACATCCCCTGGGACTCTAACATTTAGTTCAACAACTTCAGGGCACTAACTGCCTTTCAATTCCTTGATGTGGAGTTGCCAGTGTTGGACCGGGTTGGACTAAATTAAAAATCACACTGATGAAGCTTCCTGATGAAGGAGCAGCACTCCAAAAGCTAGCACTTCCAAATAAACCTGTTGGACTATAACCTGGTGTTGTGTGATTTTTTAACTTCATTTCCACTGCAGAGTCCCTCTGCCCACCCACCCCTTGTTTCTGTCTTACTGGATTTTCTTTCAGAACAGCAGACCGGTTTTCTCCTTTTAAACCTATCGTTTCACATCTCTATCAGTTGTTTATCACTACAGGCACTGTCTTTGTCTTTCACTCTGGACACCTCATCATCTGTTCCTCTTCCTCTGTGAACAGCATTACATAGCCATAATTTCCCATAGCACCTTTCCATTCTGAAGAAAAAGACATCCCAAGGCTCAAAACATTAACTTAGGCCTGCTGACTTTTTCCAGCAATTTCTGTTTATGTGGAGGAGCAAGAATCCCTTGTGTAGAGGCCAAATACAAAGGACAAAGGGATTGTTAACATTGGTGAAAGAAAAAGAGGTGTAAAATGAGTGTAAATTGAGATGTGAAAGGAGAGAATGGGTCCTCTCTACTAAGAACAAAATTAGCAAGTTACAAAACTGTTGGGGTGAGGAGGGAGGAGATGGGGAAAGAGAATGTAAGAGAAATGGGGAAGGGACGTGCTGGCATTTACTGAAGTTTTGAAGTTTATTGTTGAGATCTCAATAACAACGTGCTAAGCAGAAGATGAGGTGTTCTGTCTTAGTTTCAGATTTCAAGCATCCACAATATTTTTCTGCTAATGAAAAGTTCAGATTTGGGCAGCTAACAGTTTTTTTTTAGATTAGATTACTTACAGTGTGGAAACAGGCCCTTCGGCCCAACAAGTCCACACCGCACCCGCTGAAGCGCAACCCACCCATACCCCTACATCTACACCTTACCTAACGCTATGGGCAATTTAGCATGGCCAATTCACCTGACCTGCACATCTTTGGAATGTGGGAGGAAACTGGAGCACCCGGAGGAAACCCACGCAGACACGGGGAGAACGTGCAAACTCCACACACAGAGTTGCCTGAGGTGGGAATTGAACCCGGATCTCTGGCGCTGTGAGGCAGCAGTGCTAACCACTGTGCCACCATGCCGCCCACTGGGAAATAGTTCTGGGAAATTTAGGATAGTTTAATTGATATTGCTGATTGTTCATTTTATTGATAATTTATTATTAAAACTCTTATGCAAAACTGTGATTTTGTGATAACATTATTCATGATTCCAGAGTTACTTACAAAGCGAAAGAGATTTTATTATTTTAAATTTTTACTTATCAATTTTAACCCCACCCTAATGGATTATTCAGCTATGTTTGACATATGTGATTACTTGGTACCAGTGTATTAGATAAAATGGAAAACTTTAAAGTATTAGCCTTTTATGCGGGCCATAAAAACTATATTAGCAACAATAAATACAAGAAGCTGTTGTAACTAAAATAGAGAAACAGAACAGATAGACATAAACTTGGGTAATTACATGGTTAGAACAAGAATGGCTTTGGCTAAAGCTTATATTAACTTGTGTGAAGTCAAGGACTTTCTGTATTATAAGTTACTTATTCAGGCCTATTTTACTTTGCATTTTAAAGTTATCAATAAAATATGCAATTAAAACTGAACATTGACAAACAGAAATATTAGGTAAAAACAATGACTGCAGATGTTGGAAACCAGATTCTGGATTAGTGGTGCTGGAAGAGCACAGCAGGTCAGGCAGCATCCAAGGAGCAGAAGAATTGACGTTTCGGGCAAAAGCCCTTCATCAGGAATCTTGACCAAAACATTGATTCTCCTGCTCCTCGGATGCTGCCTGACCTGTTGTGCTTTTCCAGCACCACACTCTCAACTCTAATCTCCAGCATCTGCAGTCCTCACTTTCACCTAGGCTGAAATAGTACCCCATTTGGTGACAAAAATCCATGTATAAATGTCATTGTGAAAAATTTACATAAAGATTTAACAAACTTAGAGTATGTTGGATGTTTGGGGGTTATCTGTAAAGACTGAAAATAGTAGGAATTGCCAATGAGTCTGTCTGTTTTAAATGGAATCTGATAGCTTCTCATTTCAACAGATTGCATCTGTGTGGACAGTATACAGCTAATATTTCATCTATCTGAGTTCTTACCTTTGTCTCTCTTGGCACAGGTGCTGCCTGAGCTGCTCAATATATCCAGAACTTTCTGCTTTAATTTCAGATTTCTAGTATCTGCAGTATTCTATCTTCTTTTCAAAGAAGTAAGGAGTATATTTGGAATAAAGGTATTAAAAAACTGACAAAACGGGAGAGATACAAAACATGAGGTACTTGATGAAAAAGAAGAAAACATACATCACAACATAAATGTCTAAGAAGGATGAAGGATAGAGTAGATTGTTGGAATTTATTTGAAATTACTTAATCCCCATTTCAGAAATTACCAACAAATAAGGGCAGATTTGCTGAGTTTCTGAATTACATTTAATATTTAAAGTAACAATCATATTAATGAGATCACACCATATTTAATGCTGAGTGTTTTAGTTTCCAACTAATGTGATTCTGGTTTGTTTCATTTTAAACAGGCTAGTACTTGTACCTTAGTTTTATGTTGCTCTTTTCATTTTATTTGTTCACAAGAATTGCTAATGCGAGAAAGGCCAACATATATTGAATGTCTCCAATTGCCTTTAAGTTAGTGCTGGGTTTGAACAGAGTCAATATGATGAAGGTACCCCCATAGTAATGTTATTTAGAGAGTCTCAGGATTTTGATCCAGTGGCAATTAAGCAATGACAATCTGTATTCAAGTCAGGATAGATTTTGGTTTAGTTGGGCACCTAGAGATGGTGACCTTTTCATGCGCCTGCAGTCCTTGTTCTACTAGGAGTTGGAAGTTGTGGTCTTGGATGAGCGACTACAGAAGCCTTGGTGAGTTGTTGGACTTCTGATTGCCAAAGCATCAGTACATTCAATGAATGTTCAAAGTAGTGGAGGGGATGCCATGCAAGTTCTGTATCTTGTATGCTGTCAAGTTTATTGTATTTCATTGGAACTAACTTCAGCTTTAGAGATGATGGAAAAGCTTTAGAGTGAGTCAGGAAGTGATTCACTCACCATAGAATACCACAGTGCACCCCTGGTCCACTCATCCTTGATTCCCAAACTCCACCCCCCATAGCCCCACGGCACCTTCCCCTGTAACCACCAAAGGCATAACACCTGGTCATTTACCCCCTCCCTCCTCAGTATCCAAGGGCCCAAATATTACTTCCAGGTGAAGCAGCACTTTACCTGCACTTCACAAAATCAAGTCTACTGCATTCACTGCTCACAATGCAATGTCCTCTGCACTGGGGAAACAACATGTATACTGGGTGATATCTATGTTTTGCTTGCAAAAAAGACTCCGAGCTTCCAGTTGCCTGCCACTTTAACACACCATCCTGTTTCCTGGCTAACATCGCTGTCTCAGGCTTGTTGCAGTTCTCCAGTGAAGCTCAGCGCAAACCAAAAGAACAATACCTCATTTTCTGCATGGGGACCCTGCAACCCTCCGGACTCAATATGGAGTTCAATAATTTTAGGGCCTAAACTCCTTCATGTCCTAGCCCTCCTACCCCCAACACCAGACCTTATTATCACATAGTCTGCCATTCCACACTACCTATTGTTCACCACCAACAGTCTCCATTAATGGCTATTCACTGTCCTACTCAGATCATGATCAATTCCTTTGTCTATCCAACTGTTCTTCTCCTTTTTTGGCTCTATTCCCATCTATTGTTTACTCTTTATCCCCCTCCCATCCTATCGTCTAGATATAAATTGGCATTTTCCGAGTTACTATCAGTTCTGAGGAAGGGTCACCAGATCCGAAATGTTGACTCTGATTTCTCTTCACAGATTCTGCCAGACCTGCTGAGTGTTTCTAGCAACTTCTGTTTTTGTTTCTGATTTACAGTATCTGCAGTTATTTCCATTTTTTTTAAAATCACAGAATATTTGCTCTCAAACCTGCCATAATAGTCAAGGTACTATGGGATTGATCCAGTCAAGTTTCTGGTTATTGATAACCACCCCTAATCCTCTCTGTCCTCCTCCACCAAGATGCTGATGGTCAGAGATTCAGTAGGGGAGATGTAGCTGAATGTCAAGAGTAGGTTAGATTTGCTCTTAGTGGAAAGGGTCACTGTTTGGCACTTCTGTGGTTTATAATACATTACCTCTTATCTGCACAATTGTGGATGTTATCCGGGTCTGACTAATGCAGACTCTGTTTAAAGAATTATGAATTAAGTTGGACAATATGTAATCATCAGGGAACAGTCCCACTTTTGAAATGAAATGAAGTAATGATCATAAACAAAGCAGTTAAAGATGGCTGGGCTAGAATACTACCTCTAAAATTCCTGCAGTAATGTCATTGGATTGCAGGAGTAGTCTTCAAAGGTGCTTTGTGCTAGAATCACAGAATTATGTAATCATTAGAGTGTCATCATGCCAGAAGCAACTCGGCTAGTTTCACTTCCCTGTCCCTTTCCCGTGGCCCTGCATTTTTCTCTTAAGATGTTCCTCCAATTCTCCTTTTGAAAGCTGCTATTGCATCTGCTTCCACCATGCTCACAGGCAATGCAATCTAGAAATGAACTACTCACTATCTCAAAAAGATTTTCTTTTCCATTCACCTTAAGTCAATATCCTCTGGATCTCCAACCTTCTGCTAATGGGAACAGTTTCTCTCATTTACTCTGTCTGAGCTGTTCATGATTTTGAGCTTATCCATCAAACCTCCTCTCAACATTTTCTTCTCTAAGGATAACAACACCAGTTTTTTCAGATTCTATTCAAGTATTGAAACATCTCATCCCTCGAACCATTCTTTCACCACGCTTTCTCGAAAGCCTTCACATCCTTCTTAAAGTGCAGTGCTCACATTTAAACACAGGATTTCACTTGACGCTCAAAGTTCTACGTATTTCACCATTATCAAAGACAGAAGTGAGAAGTTGTGTGTGGACACTGTGAAGATCGGAGAGGTGCTAAACGAACATTTCTCATCAGTTTTCACTCAGGAAAAGGAGAATATTGAAGACGAGAAGAATGAGGTATGAGATATTAGACTGGAAAGGACCAAGGTTAGTTACAAACAGGTGTTATCAATTCTAGAAGGAGTGAAAATAGACATGTCCCCTGGGCTGGATGGGATTTATCTGAAGATTCTCTGGGAAGCCAGGGAGGAGATAGCAGAGCCTTTGGCTTTGATATTTAAGTCGTCATTGTCTACAGGTTTAGTACCAGAGGACTGGAGGATTGCAAATGTTGTGCCCTTGTTCAAGAAGGCCAGTAGAGATGACCCAGGTAATTATAGACCAGTGAGCCTTACTTCTTTTTTAGGAAAGGTTTTGGAAAGGATTATAAGAGATAAGATTTATAATCATCTAGCAAGCAACAATTTGATTGCAGAAAGTCAATATGGTTTCGTCAAGCGCAGGTCGTGTCTCACAAACCTCATTGACATTTTTGAGAAGGTGACCAAGCATGTAGATGAGGGTAAGGCAGTGACATGGTATACATGGACTTCAGTAAAGGCTTTGATAAGGTTCCACATGGTAGGCTGATGGAGAAAGTGCAGAGGCATGGAATTGAGGGTGATTTAGCAGTTTGGATTAGAAACTGTCTTTCTGAAAGAAGGCAGCGAGTGGTGGTTGATGGAAAATATTCCGTCTGGAGTCCAGTTACTAGTGGTGTGCCACAAGGATCTGCTTTGGAACCACTGCTGTATGTAATTTTTATAAATGACTTAATGCAGGCATAGGTGGATGGATTAGTAAATTTGCAGATAACACTAAAGTCGGTGGAGTAGTGGACAATTTGGAAGGATGTTACAAGTTGCAGGGGACTTCGATAAACTGCAGAATTGGGCTGAGAGGTGGCAAATGGAGTTCAATACAGCTACATGTGAGGTGATGCACTTTGGGAAGAATAACAGGAAGGCAGAATACTGGGTCAATGGAAAGATTCTTGGCAGTGTGGATGTGCAGAGGGATCTTGGAGACCATGTACATAGATCCCTGAACGTTGTCACCCAGGTTGATAGTGCTGTTACAAAGGCATACGGTGTGTTAGGTTTCATTGGTAGAGGGATTGTGTTCCAGAGCCACAATATCATGCTGCAACTATACAAAATGCTAGTGCGGCCACACTTGGAATATTGTGTAGAGTTCTGGTCACCATATTTTGGGAAGGATGTGGAAGCATTAGAAAAGGTGCAGAGGAGATATACCAGGATGTTGCCTGGTCTAGAAGGAAGGTCTTCTGAGGTAAGGCTGAGAGGCTTGGGTCTGTTCTCTTTGGAAAGAAGAAGGCTAAGAGACATACAAGAGGATTAGATAGGGTAGACAGTGATAGTCGTTTTCCTAGGATGATGACATTATCTTGTACGAGGGGTCATAACTACAAATTGATAGATTTAAGACAGATGTCAGAGGCAGGTTCTTTACTCAGAGTGGTAAGGGCTTTGAATGACCTACCTGCCAATGTAGTTAACTCAGCCATGTTAGCTAGATTTAAACAATCCTTGGATAAGCACATGGATGATGATGGGATAGTGTAGGGGACGAGCTAAGAATAGTTCACAGGTCGGCGCAACATCGACAGCCAAAGGGTCTGTTCTGCGCTGTATTGTTCTATGTTCTATTTGCTACATCCAGGTTCCCTGATTGCATTTTAGCCGTGTCGTCAAGTTCGACCTCCTCTGACACGTCAATGAGATTGCCCATTTATTCTTCTAAACTCCAGATGATGTAAGTCCAGTCTCCTCATTGAATAATGCTGTCACCCAGAGATCAGTCTGGTGAAGCTTCATTGCACTCCTGGGATGGCAAGTATACCCTTTGGTAAGGAGGTTAAAGCTGTACACTAATGCTCCAGGTGCAGTTCCACAAGGGCTCTCTACAGATGCTTTAAGACCTCTCAACTGCTGTACTCAAAATCCTGGTGCACTCAATGCCAAAATACTATTTGCCTTCTGCTTGTTAACTTTCAGTGACTTGTGAACAAGGGCATGCATGTTACTTTGGACATGCAAGAAAGCTTTCCAACTCTCACCATTTAAGAAATCATCTGCAGGTGGAACCTATACAAGCCTGAATGACATGGACAATGGCAATAAATCTGGCAGAATAGTCTGAGGAGTCTAACAAGGTCTGCCTCGATATCGGGAATAATTCCCGGCAATTTTTAAGAAAGTTACTGGTGTTGAGGCAATGTTCTTGACACAGAACAGTAAGATGCCTATTAAAGAGGGTTATTGCCTATAAGTGACCTTATTATCTGCACATCTCACCCATAAATATTCAGCTTCCTATTTTACCATCTATCAAGAGAAAACTTGAATTCAAACTTGAAGTCAGGTATGTACCTCGTGACGTCAGCTTTCTGCTGGCTGAGAAGCACCTCCATGTGCTCACCATGCAACAATCCATGCCACCCGTACCCCTTGTCCACTGACATTGGCATTCAATAATTTCCAACTCCTCAGGATCCCCATGGCACCTCTCCAATCCATTCGTGAGATGCTTATGAAGCACAGGCCCGCAGTTAGCAAACAGAGGGTGTAAAGGCAAATAGCATTCAAACAAATGCCGCGGATTCAACTGGGATGCATTATAGGGCTCCTTACTTTCTCTCAGCGCAACTCAATTAATGCCGATCTGCATGCCCTTGCCTCGCCTGGCCATGCAGTTCCATGAATGAGTCTAAAAAGGGAACTTGAAAGGAAAATACCACAGCAAATTGTATAGCTTCAACTACAACCAGGGAACTAGAGGTAAAAACTGCTGAGAGTACAGATGAGGAGAACAGAGTGGATAAGAGACACAAGAAGTTTTTTTTGTCAAAAGGGCAGATTGTTGTTTGCTTCAAATGATGCAGCTAAACCCATAACTGCATTAAGTGACACAGGGACTGTTTTGCAGGAGAAGAATCTAGTTTTCCTGCAAACATTTCAATGACAGCCGAAGTGTTAGTAAATGTGATAAGTGAAGAGTATATTCTGGTTCCATTATATGAGTAGAGTATGACTTGTTATTCAGACCAATAGTAGTAGGAGTGGTTAAGAAATTACCTGTGGATGGAGTAGACTTACACCTGCGAAATGATTTGGCTGGAGTGAAGGTTGTAGTGTCCATATAAGTAACCCAGTGAGTCAAGGTAATACTTAGCATGTGGCACCAGCAATAATCCAGATAATTGAGAATTTTGGGGTGCAATTTTAATTTTCTTCCTAGCTCCCTAAGATCTGTTTACATGGTTAAACCCTCTTTCTATCGATTTGTTATCAGTACCAACTGTTCACATTCATTATCACAACCCCAACCTGCTACCACCAGGGACAGAAATCACATGTTCTGGGACTGTCCCTCAGGCAGCCCCCTGTAGAGCCAATGGGCCTGAGAGTAAGGGAGAGGAAGGTATAGGATATCGAGCCAGGCTTAGGAGCGGAGCTGAGGTAAAGTGAGAGGAGCTATGGAATATAGAGTCAGGCTCAGGAAGAAACCAGAGAAAGTGAAACAAGCAGAAGGCTACTCAGGAGGAAGATTGTTCTGGATATAGGTTTGTTCGCTGAGCTGGAAGGTTCGTTTTCAGATTTTTCATCACCAAACTAGGTAACATCATCAGCGAGCCTCCGGATAAAGCACTGCTGGCATGGCCTGCTTTCTATTTATGTGTTTAGGTTTCTTTGGTTTGGTGATGTCATTTGCTGTGGTGATGTCATTCTCTGTGGTGGTCATTTCCTGTTCTTTTTTTCAGGCGGTGTGTTTGTTGATAGAGTTCTGGTTGGAATGCCATGCTTCTAGGAATTCTCGTGTGTGTCTCTGTTTGGCTTGTCCTAGGATGGATGTGTTGTCCCAGTCGAAGTGGTGTCCTTCCTCATCTGTATGTAAGTGAGAAAGGGTCATTTTTTTTGTGGCTCATCGTGGTTAAACACATAAATAGAAAGCGGGGTAAGCCAACAGTGCTTCATCCAGAGGTTCACTGGTGATGTTGCCTAGTATGTTGACAAAATGTCTGAAAACAAATCTTCCAGCTCAGCGAGCAAACCTATATCCAGAACCTCAAACCTGAGCTATAAATCTTCTCAAAACTCGCTAAGAAGATTGTTATAGCATGGGACATTAGCTTTCAATTTAAGGTAAATGAAGGGTATCATGTGATTTCTTCTGCAGTCTGGCCTGGCAGTAAACCTAGTTCTCTGGGTGTCTATGTTTATTGTGCATAGACCGTGTATTTCCCAAAGTCTCAAAGTAGTTGAAGATACTGCGCTGTAAGCAATTACTGCTCAGATGAAAGAGAATTAGGGTCAAAGGCAACTAGTTAGCTTCAAAAACAGAAACTGCTGGTGAAACTCATCCTGACTTGGAAATACATTGCTGGTCGTTTGCGGTTGCTGGGTCAAAATCCTGCACCCCCTCCCTTAGGGCATTGCGGGTCAACATACAGCATGTGGTTTGCGTAGTTGAAAAAGGCAGCTGACTATCACTTTCTTAAGGGCAATAAATGCTTGCCAGCCAGTGACGGCCACATTCCATACAAGTGAATAATAAAACGTATAAATGTATCAAAATTGATTTTTAAATTGTTTATAAAAGTGAGTATCAGAGGTAAGATAGTTGGGGCGAGTAGTGAATACAGACTTGCGATCACTCTAGTTCCTCCCTTGCACTTCCTACTCTTCTTCAAAATCTTGTTCTGAAGTTCCTCTTCACGCAACTGGTGTTCTTCCTTGGTGTCAAGGTTATGAAGCATGCAGCAAAACACAGTGTATTATGATTTTGCTTTGCCCACTACGGCAGGGTATCTTCAGATCAGTTCAAGCAGTGGGAGTATTATTGTAGTGTTCCCAAAATCTGCTCCATCGAATGCAGGTTGCCCATAAGTGAACACATTGTGCACTAGAATCATCATCCATGTTGTCAGTGGATGGTAGTAGTCACCCTTTGGTTTTCTGTGGGTGATTCAACTGCAGCTCAAACAGCAGACAGAAGCCTCGTTACTGGATATTGCCTTGTACGATGCTGCCTATGGTCACCCACCAGCTAGTTATGCAACAGAATTTTTTTTTAGTTCCAATAAAAGGACAATGTTGGAATGTTGTGCCTGTAAAGCAATGCATATGTAGTTAATGTTAACTGGCGTTGCGGAAAGCGAAGCAATTCTAGTTAAGTCACATGCTTGCTCTACTTGTTTTCCTTTGGCAAGAGAGAATGAAATGCAGTCAGGTCTCTTTGCATTCAGAGCCTCAATGAAAAGATATTCAAAATTGAATGCAAATGGTAAAACGGTACAAATATCTCCTGGAAGCAGTCTGATGCGTTACATTTCACCAACTGTCACCTTCACTGGCAATCTTGACTTGCTCTGCTTTAAGATTTCAGATTTGAGGTGGTAGATTTGAGTGAAATCACTACAGAGAGATAACTGTTAGTGAGTTTAACCTGAGGGTCACAATGCCTCAGACACTGAGCAAGATGGGGTTTTCATGGTGACCTCGGCCAGTGTAGAATTTGAACCTCACTTTTTATATCATGCTGCATTGCAAACTTACTGTTCAGCCTACTGTTTTGGAACTAGGATGGATAATAAATATTAGCATATCTAGTGACATTATCACCTCTGCATCTTATTTCATGAGATGCAAAGATGTGGTTGGTGTTTTAGGAGCAAATCTAGCTGAAAGTGATATTTAAGATGGTCAATATATAACTCAACTGTGAGTGATATAAGGCACCAATGTGTGGAATGTGTGGCTTCTCTCTTTCCAGTTTATAATTAAAGGAATTTGAGGCTGATTAGATTACTTACAATGTGGAAACAGGCCTTTCGGCCCAACAAGTCCACACCAACCCACCGAAGCGCAACCCATCCAGACCCATTCCCCTACAATTACCCCTTTACTTAATACTACGGGCAATTTAGCATGGCCAATTCACCTAACCTGCACATTTTTGGACTGTGGGAGGAAACCAGAGCACCCGGAGGAAACCCACACAGACACTGGGAGAATGTGCAAACTCCACACAGGCAGTTGCCTCAGGCGGGAATTGAACCCAGTTCTCTGGCTCTGTGAGGCAGTAGTGCTAACCACTGTGTCACTGTGCCGCCCATCTAATACTACCTGTTCGTCAAGCAACCTGAAACAGCAGCATAAAAAGAGATGATAATGAGATGGTGCTGAAAGTTGTCAATGTGAACCTAAAACCATGGACAGACATCTGCATTTATTCCATCTGAGAACAGTGGGGCTATTTGTTGTTTGGGCACCCAAATGGCAAAGGATTTGCTGAGGCCCATTCCTACAACTTTGTCCCCAGGCTCCCCAACTAATCACAAAGGGCAGACAGGATGATGCATCTTTTCTATAAAAGGAAGAATTTTCCACCTGCTCCATTGAGGAAAAGATCTCTTTCCACGGTCTACCAAACACAGCTGTGATCTGTCAAAAGAGACTGAGCCTCGTGATGTAATGGTGCTTAGATCTGTTCTGAAAGAATGATCTTTGGCTTACAGACTCTGCTTCAGAGTCTCTCCTCATTCCAGGAAGTACTGTGTCTATTTCTTCTGCTTTATGGACAAACGTGGAGGAGGAGAGGACAGTTCATGTTGAGGGTTGTGTTGTCCCTTCTGCTACTAAAGGTGTTTTTGGTTCTTCAGTTATCTCTCAGCAAAAGTAAAAGGTAGAACTGCATGAACTACTTCATCATGGTTTGAGAAGAGCAGCTGACGATAAATGAGCTGATGGACCTTAAAATGTCTTCTAAAATTTTGGCAACTGCCTTTAAAACATTAAATGCACTCTCTCTGAAGGAAGTGCTTTGAACACAGCCTCTCACTTGATCATGACTCTTCAGTCTCACTGGTCAAAGCCTTCCCAGTTTGTCAGTTTCATTGAAGACTTCCGGCTGTGCACTTAGATTGTGGGAGGAAACCGGAGCATCCGGAGGAAACCCACGCAGACCCGGGGAGAACGTGCAAACTCCATACAGTTAGTTGCCTGAGGCGGGAATTGAACCCGGGTCTCTGGCGCTGTGAGGCAGCAGTGCTAACCACTGTGCCACCGTGCCGCCCACCACGATTCAATGACCCTGGCAAGTTGCTGACCGATCAGAAAACAGATGCCTCCTGCAAGGTACAGAATTGAGTATAATTCCTAATTGTCGTTTTAACTGGCTTAAATAATTACCTGTCAGATCTAAGAGCGTTCCCAATTGCCTGCAATGCTAGCCCACAGAAATCAAGTAGAAATCCTGATCTAAAATCAATTGCAGCATATTTAACTATCGCCTAATTCTTATCTTGAATGTTCCTTATCTTTGAATGATACTGCTGAGAATCTGGTACAGTAATGGGAAGCATCTTGGAAATAATTTGGAATATTAATTTTTTTTAGATTAGATTACTTACAATGTGGAAACAGGCCTTTTGGCCCAACAAGTCCACACCAACCCACCGAAGCGCAACCCACCCAGACCCATTCCCCTTCACTTAATACTACGGGCAATTTAGCATGGTCAATTCACCTAACCTGCACATTTTTGGACTGTGGGAGGAAACCGGAGCACCCAGAGGAAACCCAAACAGACACAGGGAGAATGTGCAAACTCCACACAGTCAGTTGCCTGAGGCAGGAATTGAACCCAGGTCTCTGGCGCTGTGAGGCAGCAGTGCTAACCACTGTACCACCGTGCTGTTGAATTAGACTACAATAATGTATTTGAAACAAATGCCAAATTCTTGTTTAACATAATAGCTTGATTGACTGGAAAGAAGATGTATATTTCTGTAAGAGGTGTAGAATGATGGCCCTTTGTATAACCAGCCGAAAGGGATAATGTAGAAGAATCTGAAGTAACTGATAAGAAACAACATGAACAACTGTGGAGATAAGAAAACATGGCCTCCAAACTAAGTTGATGTTTCATATTCATTATCAAAGTTTTATTTGGGAACCTAGTAACTTGCTCTACAAAGGTTTTCTCGAGAAACTGAGTAAGAAATTGGCAAAAATAAGCTGCTACGTTCTCCCAATACAGAATTTGATCAACTATCAGTTCTGAAAGGTCACTGGACCAGAAACAATAACTCTTATTTTCTTTCCACAGATGCTGCCAGACCTTCTGCTCAGTTTTCCCAGCAGTTTGTGTCTTAGTGAGTGCACAACAAATAATTGATTAGAAACTAAGTTATACGCAAAATTATTGCTTTCTGAAACAATTGTGTATATTCAAATAAATTATTTGAAGCTCTAAAATAACCCAAAGTCTAACTTTTTTATTCTGAATATGATATGAAAATAATCTTATAAGAGTCAAGATCCTTGGAGGAATCTAGAATGAACATGGAGAGTAGGAAAATGAGCCATTGCAGAATACTATCTGGCTGTGACTATCTGTGACTGACTAGGCAAAAGTAGAACCAGATTAATGATGAAATTACCAGATAATCTGTTTTACTGCTCTTGATGTACCAATAAGTGTTGGACAGGATATTGATAATTCTACTTTTCTTCTCAGCATAGAATGTTTTAGTTCTTTAACATTGAAGTATCAGTCTGTCAAACTTTGTACTTGGTGGACTTTAGAAAAGGAAAAAGTAACTTGATTGAAATATGTAAGACCCTGAGGAGTCTTAGCAGATTAGACCCTTGCAGGATGTTATGGGAAAATCTGGAACTCTGAGTCATGAATTAAACAAATGTGGTGGCTCATATAAAACAGATTTGAAGTGAACCTTTTTTCTCTGAGAGTAAAGGGTCTTTGAACTCTCTTTCTGAAAAAGAAGTTTCATAGAATTTGTTAATATCATTAACAAAAAGATGGACAGATTTTTTTGCAAACCATGTGTGAAAGGTTGATGGGAAAATGAATTTAAAGTTACTATAAGACCATATGACATAGGAGCGGAAGTAAGGCCATTTGGCCCATCAAGTCCACTCTGCCATTCAATCATGGCTGATGGGAATTTCAACTCCACTTACTTACAAAACAGATCTATTATAATTTACCATCCGATCTATTATAATTTACAAATAGTGGAACGTGATGTAAATTCTGAAAGGCCTGCTCCTGATCTTGGCATGATGAATGATGCAGAATGTTCAAAAGGCAATGGTTGCAATCTTGTCAACTAAGAAAGAAACTAAAGAGTTAAACAGGAGTGATACCCTACTCCAATTGCATAGCTGTAAAGAGTATTGCTAGGTGGCCCAGCATTAATTACCTATCCCTAATTGTCCTTTAGAAGATTGTAATGAGAAACCTTTTTGAACTGCTGCAGTCCATTTGGTAGACCCACAATATGAATAGGAAGTGATTTCCAGGATTTTAACCCATTTACAGTGAAGGAATGACAACATATCTCCAAGCTAGGATATAGCTTAATTATCTATTTTGTATAAAAGTCTTATATTGTTTGGTTAAAAGAATACTGGCAGCCTCATGTGAAAGTATTCAGTGACTGTCCGACATGGTAACCAAGTTGCAAAAAAACACCAAATTTTATGGCTGTTGGGCCAGGCTTCATTCTGATCTGTTTTGTCTTACCATCAGTTGGGATCAGAACAGGATATGAATACTTTCTGACTTGGAGAGTGGCACCTTAGAATCAATGCTGTTGAAAATGTATTTATCATTCTCCAAATGTGTAATTGTAATCATATTTCTTAAAATGTGGGAATGAATTATTAATTACCGCCTATGTGGCCTTTTAATTAGTAAAACTATATTAGCTATTAGAATTACAAGTGACTTTCAATTTTTAAGAAATCAGGATGACTGTGTTAGTGAAATATAAAAGATACTTTTCATTGGTATAAGTGCATCAAGATTCACATTGTTTATCAGAGTTCCCACATCAAGCTAAAACTTTGTATTTCATCTGAAGTGCTTTGCATAACGTTTTTTTTTAAAAAAAGAGACATAACATGGATAAAAGACAAAAAAAGTCAGTACAGAAACAAAAAAAATTTATTAAATGTATATACATGTTTTTAATTTACTAAGCTTCATTTGTCTTTCTCCTGTTTATAAAATATTTCCTTGCATAAAAACAAATCTCAGATACGGCATTTTATACACATGCTGTTACAATGTCTTGCTATTGTACTGGAACATTTTGGTTGTTACTCTTCACATAACTACAAAAATTGAATGCAAAAATCTTAAGGATTTCAATCCTAGTCTGCAACTGGTATGTATTTCGGTTTGTCCACAGCTTGGATATGAGAGCTCTATAGTTAACCCATATGTTTCTGTTCCACCTAATAGAATCTATATTGTCTTGAATATGGAACACACACTGATCAGCAGCAAAGACTTCTGATGGAGTCAGTTGCTTACCTAAGCTAAATTGCACTTCACCAATTCACAGGCCCAAACTAATAGCTCTAAAGGATGTTTTAGTACAAGTTTATATAGATAATGTAACTCATCAAGCAAACAAACTTTATGAATTACATTGGCCAAGATGTAAAATAGATTAGAAAAGAGAACATGTTTCCTTCTCATTCAATATTATTCCTCCATGGCTTAGAAGAACTGATCTGAAACATCATACAGCTAAATCATCACCACAAAAAACAGTTCATTATTCAGTTCAATCGTTGCCCGTATAACATTACCGATATAGGCGAAGGAGAAGTAATGAAATGATTCACAATACAGAAATACAAGAGCAACATAATTCTCCTCAGTACCTTTATCCTCTGTTGCTCCTTCTAAAATTAGAAGTTATTAACTGGAACATTTCAAATGGTTTCCTCTGGGGAATGGGCGGAACCAGAAACCAAATAGTGATAAATTGTTTGAATGTCAGCTAATAAATCAAATTGTAACCACTGTGATTAAGGATCACCATCCTGGAATCATGAATACTAGTTTGATTTCTATAGCAAATTCAATTTTTCTCAATGTGTAGTGCACACAATGAAAAGAAAATATTCTGTTTTAACTTTATTTATTTTAAAAACATTGTACTGAATGAAGTTTTAATAACTTATTAATTTTCATCGGGTTCCACAGGAAATCAAAAAATATGGAAAATATTAATACATATTATTCAGCTTATAAGTGCTAATAATTTTTCATATGCTACAATGCTTTTGTGCGCTGTGCACTTTATGATACTACTTTGATATTTTAATTACATACTAAGAGTTTGGGACTCAACTGGGAATCAGTGCCTCCAGTGAGTAAGTTGCATCACTGGATTATGATTACCCATCTATTACTTTCAATTAATTTCAAATCACAAGTGAAACCTATACAGTTTTGCAGCCACATCAAGATTATATTGGTCTTCTAGAGCTCAGACTTTTACTGGTGGTTTGTAAGTCATATTCTACAATTCTATGTGCTTATTAAGTCTACGGTTTTCAGTAATTGCAGAAATTTTGTATTTGCAACATGTAATTTTAGATGTTTCTGAAAGTCTTATTTGGGCATTGCAAGTTTGTCCAATTTCTGTGAACTGAGGGGGAGTTTACAAACTAGAAACATCAAATTTCATGTTGCTATGACTTGCAAAAAATTCCCTTATAGAAATATTCAGCAATATATTCTGTCGCATTACCCATTCTGGAAATCTAGTAGTATTATAGTTAGTGTCAATATCCAGTTTAATGATTCCAGGAATTTAGGCATTGATCCCTGCTGGTCTTACAATTTTTGTATTACACCTCCATAAGTATTCTCAGTTACCTAATCTTTATGCAGCCTGTGCTTTGTGGCAGGGAGGTTGGGTTTAACTCAGTTGGCTGAGCTTGCAATGTGAAGTGACACCAAGAGTGTGGGTTCAATTCCTATACAAGCTGAGGTTCTCATGAAGAAGATTTCTCCTTCTCAACCTCTTCCCTTGCTTGAAGTATGGTGAGCCTTAGATTAAACCACAATCAGTAATCTTTCTCTCTCTCTGAAAGCAGTCCAATGGTCTGGTAAGACGATGGCAAGTTTATCTTTAGTTTAACTTGTAGACTACTATGTACAATTTGCTAAAAGTCTGAATAACCATAGCCATTTCTTTGACAAATGTTTTGCTACCACTACAGATGTTAATTAGACATTAAATCATGATAAAAAGGAAAAGAAATTCAAAATAAAACAACAATGATACATACTCCCACAATAATCTATTAACAACACTTTTTGCTTTATCAAGCTGAATTTCACAAAAAACAAACAGGTACCAGAATGATCTATCAGCTTCCTAAGATTCTGAAGCATTTTCTTAAAAAAGTAACATATCTGCATTTACATGGTCTTTCCCGATCTCAAAGAACTTTTCAAACAATAAAATTACAGTTGTAACATAGGGAAATGTGGCAGTCAGGTGGCAACCAGGCCCCTAAAACAGCTATGCAACAGCAACCAGATAATCTTTATAGTGAAGTTGGCTGAGGGATAAGCTTTGGCTTGAACATTAAGGAGCACACCCCTTGTCTTTCTTCAAATGGTGACATGGAATATTTGACATCTACCTTGGTTTATTGTCTCTTCTGAAAGATGACTTTACTGAAAGTGCAACATTCCTTCAATGCCTCACTGAACTTGAAATTATGTACTTGAATTGGTTCAGAAATGTGACAGCTAAAGTTGATACCTGCAATCTTAAATAACCTAATTCATTTCAGAATATTAATCAGTTGAACACTGCATGGAGAAGCCATGTCAAGAGAATTTGTTACAATTTTATGGAACTCAGGAGGTTATGAAATAACACTCAATAATTGGAGTTATTTAAACAGCCAAAATGCAGCAAAGAAAAGAAATACATAGGTTCATGTACAAACATGAACAAAATGTTACTGAACATACTTATGAAACATAAAAGGAATTAACATTTCAGAAAGCTAAATGGAGACTGTAGTGTCATCAGTTTAACACAGCTATTTTCTTACAGCCACACTGAGGGGTGCCAGGTGTTTGTCTTTACAGAAATGCAGCTGTTCATTTCCTGGACAAAATAGTTCAGAGGCGATTACTTGCCATATCCACACCAATTGTTATCCTTCAAGTACAATTTCATCAGGTAGTTCTAAGTTTTCGTTACTGCCTTTGTTGCAATGTTCATGTTATTCCTCTGTTTTCTTAATGGGCTTCCTCTGTGAATTAAGAGTGGAACAATATTTGTCTCTATGGCAGTTTACAAATTAAAGATACCAGATTCAATTCAGTCTACAAAAGCCAAACAGCCAGCAAAACAATTTGGAACCAAACCTGAACTGGATACATAAACGTGTTAATGCAGTCACACTACAATTAAAGATAGCGAGTTTTGAGAAAATTTGTAGCTAGGTTGAGGTTCAGGATGCAGGTTCGCTTGCTGAAAACTAACCATCCAGCTCAGTGAGCAAACCTACATCCGCAATTAAACTTAACAGTTGTCCTCTGGTGCAAAAAAACCCCAATATCTATCAGAAGTATTGAATTATCATGACTTATTCTTTATGAATTGTTAGAAGTTAACACAGATACACTATCTAAAGTCTGGAATTCTTGGGACCAAGACGAGTTTCTGGTATTGGGATAGAAGATTTGGGCTCTGAGCAGTTCAGAGCAAGCTAGATTGGATGGGATCAAGGATTTTTTTGGAGTGGGCAATAGAGCAGTGTGAAAGAAGTAACTATTCTGGAACCACAATGTACCAACTCAGTGTCTAACTGAAATGTCAAGATAAGTATTTTTTAAAAGTATCTTTCCCAATTTAAGGAAGGTTATAAAAATTTCCAGCTGAATTTGAGGTACTCTACCTGTAAAAGTAAAAACATTCATTAGCTACATTCTAATCTGTGATTGTTATGAGATATCCTGTATCAAACACGTTTGAGAGGAGAAAAATTGAATAAAAATATGGAGTGATATTTGTAAATCTTGTGTAATGACTTTAAACAGTAAATCACTAATTAACAAGACCCTTTTCTTCCCAATGTAACTCCCTTCTCCATCACTTTTGTTGGTTCTGAAATTGCCAGGAAATCACATTGTTAGAATAACATGTTAATAGTGCTTGCCATTACTGTTTTAATTTTTAAAATGAAATGAAGAATTTGATTCTCATCAAGTTGCTGAATAACATACTTTGCTACTAGAACACCAATGCCGATAAAAGTACCCTCTTGTCATGAGGCTCCACAGTGAATTTAACAGTGATCATGAAACTGCTGGATTTACAATGTTATTACTAATCATTACACACCACAGTCATTTAAGTCTGGCAATTAATGTCAGATAATAAAGATATGATTTATAGTTCCCACTTTACACTAACCTTGGAGGTTCAGAAAGGGAACAATGAAACTGTGAAGTCTCAGCATCAGGCAGTGAATAGTTCTTAGAGGCTCAGTATATTTTTAATGTCTTGCAGCAATTTTGTGCCAGCCATGTCATCCACACATCCGTTATCATTAGATGGCAATAGTTTTCAGGAGACATGCAGCTGCAAGTCACTCATTCAAATGTAAATTTGACTTAAATGCAAAAATAACATTTTGGGATACATTTTACAATTTAGTCGGGGTCTGACATTCAACTGTCATGTACTTCAAACAGGTCTCCAAAGGTCTTCCAACAGAAGGAATCTCCTCGCATTTGGTCTGTTTTCAAAATGTCACAGAGATACCGCATGGAAACAGACCCTTTAGTCCAGCTCATCCATGCTGACCAGATGTCCTAAATAAATCTTGTCCCATTTGCCAACGTTTGGCCCATATCCCTCTAACCCTTCCTATTCATATACTCATTCAGATGCCTTTTAAATTTACCAGCCTTCATAACTTTGTCTGGCAGCACATTCCGTACACGCATCATCCTCTGCGTGAAAAGGTTGTCCCTTAGAGCCCTTTTAAATCTTCCCCCTATCACCCTAAACCTATGCCCTCCAGTTTTGGACTCCCCACCCCAGGGAAAAGACCTTGTCTATTTACCCTATCCATGCCCCTCATGATTTTATTAGCATCAATAAGGTCACCCCTCAGCCTGCGATGCTCCAGGGAAAATAGCCCTATTTAGCCTCTCCTTATAGCTCAAACCCTCCAACCCTGGCAACACCCTTGTAAATCTTTTCTGAATTCTTTCAAGTTTCAGTTAATTGTAGGAGATCATTTGCAATAGCTAGCCAACAGTTTCATTATTATTGTGGTATGTGACCCTCAAAATGGTAAAAGGTAAATTAAATGGACCTTGGACCTAGCAATTTCTGTGTTCATATGAAAACAGTGTAATAATGTACCCAGGGGCTAATCACTGTTCAGGATTATGAATATGTTTTCTTTTACCTCATGGGTCAAGAATGGTTGTATATTATACACGACTGTCATCATTCATTCTTTAACTTCTCAAGGACCAATAGAACAATTTGTAAATACAACTGAATTACAATGTCCTCTTCTGCCTGTTCTCTATGGTTTTTCTCAACTTGTTTTTGCTTCATTTCTCTTTTTTTCCCCCCTCTCTAGTCCTTTTATTGTCTAATTCACCCTATATCACACTATTTTTCTAGTACTTTTTCTGTCATTTTCTTCATTGGTAGAGCTGTTCGAGTAATGTTTCATATTCAGTGCTGCAAAGCAGAGTCCAGTGCTAACTCTGGTTCAGACAATAGCATGTCCTCCACTGAATCATAAAATTTGAGTTCATGTCTTGCTCTAGGTCTTTAGCACCAATATCAGTGCTGAAAGTGCAGTATTGCAAGGTGCTGCAAATTCATAGAACATGGATGCGATGCTATCTGATGTTTTGTGTACAGTTTTGAAGGAAACATAGAGGGAGTGCTCTGGAAGTTCACAGAACTAATTGCTGGGATTGTCTTGTGGGGACAAATTTGAAAAAATCTTGAGCCTGTATTCTCTAGAATTTTGAAGAATAAGAGATAATCTCATTGAACCTTACTAAATTCTTCCAAGACAGTCAAGACACGTTTAAGACAGTCTCCTAAAATCTACTGATTTCTACTGAATTAACAATAATAATAAGCCATGATTTATTTACACTGTGAAGTAGATAGCCTATTCCTGTTTCTATGTTCCTATGCTGCAAAGTGACACGTGCCATTTGTGGATTAAATACTTATTGACAGTCACGACCTGCTTGCTTGGGTGTATGTAAAATAAAAATCCAATGGTATCATTTTGAACAAGAATGGAGGAGTTTTCCCTGATTCCTTGACCAATATTCATCTAAACATCACAAAAACAGATTACACAAATACAAGTTTCAGCATAGAACATGAACCATTCAGTAACTGATGTGCAACAAGCTCAACTATTCCATAAG
The DNA here is from genome assembly GCF_047496795.1 of Chiloscyllium punctatum. Classification (NCBI taxonomy): domain Eukaryota; kingdom Metazoa; phylum Chordata; class Chondrichthyes; order Orectolobiformes; family Hemiscylliidae; genus Chiloscyllium; species Chiloscyllium punctatum. Next base: position 85,212,018 of record NC_092745.1, read on the forward strand.
AAAAGCATCATGTTTACGCTATATTCATTACAAAACTGAATTGTAGCAGAAGTGAAATATCTTCAAGTAAGTTTCACTGATGAGAACAGAAACACTGCAGACCAGATTTTCTAATGACTATTATTTACTGCTGGCATTAACACATTTAAAAGGATTTTAGGTGTTTAAAATATCAATCCAACAGATTATTTACTAGTGTATACTGAGATTTGGTTCAAGTCTTAAATTGTTCCAGAGCCAAAAGGAAATTTCTGTTCGGTAAACTATTAGCTCAGAGAAAGCGAGGACTGCAGATGCTGGAGATCAGAATCAAAAAGTGTGGTGCTGGAAAAGCACAACTGGTTAGGCAGTGTTCGAGGAGCAGGAGAGTTGAAGTTTCGAGCATAAGCTCTTCATCAGGAATGTGGGGAAAGCCCAAGGGGGGCTGAGAGATAAAGGGAAAGAAGGTGGGACTTGGGGAAGGTAACTGGGAATGCGATAGGTAGATGAAAGTGGGGTTGATGTGGAGTGGAGGGTGGAGTGGATAGGTGGGAAAGAAGATGGACAGGTCCGACAATCCATCATCTGTCCCACCTACCCACTTCACTCTCTGCTCACCCCACGCCGTTATCCATGCATCACATTCCCAACTACCTTCCCCCAGCACCCCCCCCTCCCCCCCACCCATTTATCTCTCAGCCCCCTTGGGCAACATTTCTGATGAAGAGCTTATGCTCGAATCGTTGACTCTACTGCTCCTCGATGCTGCCTAACCAGCTGTGCTTTTCCAGCACTACACTTTTTGAAACTATTAACTCATCTGATATGTGTAGATTTTATGTGCAATGTTAAAGTTTGGTCATGTTCTATATTGAATTGTTGCAAATAATAGTATTCTGGACATCATTTTAGTTTTACATTGATCATGTACTTTCTAAATGATGGTTTAATAAAAGCATACACTACAGAAAAAAAGAAAGTTGCCATAAAATCAAGTATTGGGAATGATAAAACTCAATAGGTTAACCTGCTAAAATCGGCACCAGTCCTGGTCTAAAATGGGTAGCCGTCGTACTACCGCTCCATTAACCCTGATAATCAGGTTGCTATGATAGCTATAGGTTCTGATCACTGGACAGCCAGACCACATGCCTATTTTGGGAGAAAATGAGGACTGTAGATTCAGAGCAGAAAATGTGCTGCTGGAAAAGCACAGCAGGTCAGGCAGTATCCAAGGAGCAGAATTGATGTTTCGGGCATGAGCCCTTCTTCAGGAATGAGGAAAGTGTGCCAAGCAGGCTAAGATAAAAGGTAGGGAGGAGGGACTTGGGGGAGGGGCGTTGGAAATGCGATAGGTGGAAGGAGGTTAAGGTGAGGGTGATAAGGTGAGGGTGATAGGCTGGAGTGGGGGTGGGGGTGGAGTGTTCAGGAAGAAGATTGCAGGTTAGGAAGGTGGTGCTGAGTTCGAGGGTTGGGACTGAGACAAGGTGGGGAGAGGGGAAATGAGGAAACTGGAGAAATCTGAGTTCATCCCTTGTGGTTGGACGGTTCCTAGGCGGAAGATGAGGTGCTCTTCCTCCAGCCGTCGTGTAGCTATGATCTGGTGATGGAGGAGTCCAAGGACCTGCATATCCTTGGTGGAGTGGGAGGGGGAGTTGAAGTGTTGAGCCACGAGGTGGTTGGGTTGGTTGGTCCGGGTGTCCCAGAGGTGTTCTCTGAAACATTCCGCAAGTAGGCAGCCTGTCTCGCCAATACAGAGGAGGCCGTATCGGGTGCAGCGGATGCAGTGGAGGGCTGCACGTTCCGAGAGTGAGAGGTTGGAGTGGGTGAGAGGGGTGGAGAGGTTGAGGCGGTTAATGTCGCACCGGCAGTTGGCTATGAAGAGATCGAGGGCAGGTAAGAGGCCAGCACGGGGTGTCCAGGTGGATGGGGTGTGTTGGAGGCGGCAGAAGGGGTCGTCGGAGGGTGGGCGAGAATCCTGGTTGAAGAAGTAGGCGCAGAGGCGAAGGCAGTGGAAGAATTGTTCGATGTCTCACCACGTGTTGAACTCGTTAATCCAAGAGCGTAGGGGAATGAAGGTGAGGCCTCTGCTGAGGACTGATCTTTCATCCTCTGAGAGGGGTAGTTCTGGAGGGATGGTGAAAATATGGCAGGGCTGGGAGCTAGGACCTGGTATAGGGGCTGAAGCTGGGAGTGAGGGCTGGGGTTAGGCGTGGGGGCTGGAATCGGGTCAGGGACGGAGATCGGAGCGGGGATGGGGTTCGGCGTAGGGCCGGAGATTGGCGTGGAGGCGGGGTTAGGCGTGGTGACGGAGATCAGCGTGGGGGCGGAGACGCATGTGGCGTGGTGGTTGTGCAGGTGAGTAATGTCACTGGGGGCGGAAGTGGCTGCGGCAGTGGTAACCCTGGGGATGGAAGTGGCTGTGGCGACAGCAGAAACGGTGTTGTTCCCGATAGCCGTGGACCCCGCGGAGGCTGCGAATCTGTCGGCAATAGTCTTCCTGGCGATCGTGGAGGCGGTTGTCTGGGCGGCGATCGCAGAGGCTGCGTGGTCAGTGGGGGCGGAAGTGGCGGCGGTTGCTGCCGTGGGCGCTGCAGCGGCCGCATAGTTAATGGCGCCTGAGTGATTTCGGAAGCCCAAGGGATCCCTCCATATCCGCCACAAATTCACCTGCACCTCCACACACATCATCTACTGCAACACATTTTCAGCACATGCCTATTTAAGGCTATGGACTTTTCAAAATACACAGATAGGCCTTACATGGAACCCCAGATGTCATCTTCAGGTGGAACTAGTTTGACTTATTTAGTTGTTTTGCTGTCCAAAGCTGCTTATCTCACCGAGATATGCACTTAAGTATAATCTGCATATACAGATAGGCAGTATATGACTTACATAGAAACCCAAATGTCATCTTAGAACATAGAACATAGAACATAGAACAATACAGCACAGAACAGGCCCTTCGGCCCACGATGTTGTGCCGAACTTCTATCCTAGATTAAGCACCCATCCATGTACCTATCCAAATGCCGCTTAAAGGTCGCCAATGAATCTGACTCTACCACTCCCACGGGCAGCGCATTCCATGCCCCCACCACTCTCTGGGTGAAGAACCCACCCCTGACATCTCCCCTATACCTTCCACCCTTCACCTTAAATTTATGTCCCCTTGTAACACTCTGTTGTACCCGGGGAAAAAGTTTCTGACTGTCTACTCTATCTATTCCGCTGATCATCTTATAAACCTCTATCAAGTCACCCCTCATCCTTCGCCGTTCCAACGAGAAAAGGCCGAGAACTCTCAACCTATCCTCGTACGACCTACTCTCCATACCAGGCAACATCCTGGTAAATCTTCTCTGCACCCTCTCCAAAGCTTCCACATCTTTCCTAAAGTGAGGCGACCAGAACTGCACACAGTACTCCAAATGTGGCCTAACCAAAGTCCTGTACAGCTGCAACATCACCTCACGACTCTTGAATTCAATCCCTCTGCTAATGAACGATAATACTCCATAGGCCTTCTTACAAACTCTATCCACCTGAGTGGCAACCTTCAAAGATCTATGTACATAGACCCCAAGATCCCTCTGTTCCTCCACCTGACCAAGAACCCTACCATTAACCCTGTATTCCGCATTCTTATTTGTTCTTCCAAAATGGACAACTTCACACTTGGCAGGGTTGAACTCCATCTGCCACTCCTCAGCCCAGCTCTGCATCTTATCTAAGTCCCTCTGCAGCCGACAACAGCCCTCCTCACTGTCCACAACTCCACCTATCTTTGTATCATCTGCAAATTTACTGACCCACCCTTCGACTCCCTCATCTAAGTCATTCATAAAAATTACAAACAGCAGAGGACCCAGAACTGATCCCTGCGGAACTCCACTTGTAACTGGACTCCATGCTGAAAATTTACCATCTACTACCACTCTCTGCCTTCGACCGGTTAGCCAGTTTTCTATCCAATTGGCCAAATTTCCCTCTATCCCATGCCTCCTGACTTTCCGCATAAGCCTACCATGGGGAACCTTATCAAATGCCTTACTAAAATCCATGTACACTACATCCACTGCTCTACCCTCATCCACATGCTTGGTCACCTCCTCGAAGAATTCAATAAGACTTGTAAGGCAAGACCTACCCTTCACAAATCCGTGCTGGCTGTCCCTAATCAAGCAGTGCCGTTCCAGATACTCGTAAATCCTATCCCTCAGTACCCTTTCCATTACTTTGCCTACCACAGAAGTAAGACTAACTGGCCTGTAATTCCCGGGGTTATCCCTATTCCCTTTTTTGAACAGGGGCACAACATTTGCTACTCTCCAGTCCCCTGGTACCACCCCCGTTGCCAGTGAAGACGAGAAGATCATTGCCAACGGTACTGCAATTTCCTCTCTTGCTTCCCACATAATCCTAGGATATATCCCGTCAGGCCCGGGGGACTTGTCTATCCTCAAGTTGTTCAAAATGTCCAACACATCTTCCTTCCTAACAGATATCTCTTCCATCTTATCAGTCCGTTTCACACTCTCCTCTTCAACAATACAGTCCCTCTCGTTCGTAAATACTGAAGAGAAGTACTTGTTCAAGACCTCTCCTATGTCTTCCGACTCAATACACAGTCTCCCACCACTGTCCTTGATCGGACCTACCCTCGTTCTCGTCATTCTCAGGTTTCTCACATACGCATAGAATGCCTTGGGGTTATCCTTGATCCTATCCGCCAGGGATTTTTCATGCCCTCTCTTAGCTCTCCTAATCCCTTTCTTCAGGTCCCTTCTGGCTATCCTGTATCCCTCCACTGCTCTGTCTGAACCTTGTTTCCTCAACCTTATGTAAGCCTCCTTCTTCCTCTTTACTAGACATTCAACCTCCCTCGTCAACCAAGGCTCCCTCACACGACCATTTCTTTCCTGCCTGATCGGTACATACATATCAAGGACACGTCGTATCTGCTCCTTGAAAAAGTCCCACATTTCCACCACATCCTTCCCTGACAGCCTATGCTCCCAACGTATGCTCCTCAAATCCTGTCTTACAGCATCGTAATTTCCCTTCCCCCAATTGTAGAAACTTCCTTGTTGTGCGCACCTATCTCTCTCCATAACCAAGGTGAAAGTCACAGAATTGTGGTCGCCATCACCAAAATGTTCACCCACTAACAAGCCCACCACTTGTCCCGGTTCGTTACCGAGTACCAAATCCAATATGGCCTCCCCTCTGGTTGGACAATCTACATACTGCGTTAGAAAAGCTTCCTGGACACACTGCACAAACACCGCCCCATCCAATCTACTTGATCTAAAGAGCTTCCAATCAATATTTGGGAAGTTGAAGTCGCCCATGACTACGACCCTGTGGCTTCTGCACCTTTCCAAAATCTGTTTCCCAATCTGTTTCTCCACATCTCTGCTGCTATTGGGGGGCCTATAATAAACACCCAACAAGGTGACTGCACCTTTCCTATTTCTGACTTCAGCCCATACTACCTCCAGAGGCAGATCCCCCTCAAACTTCCTTTCTGCAACCGTTATACCATTTCTAATTAGCAATGCCACCCCCCCTCCTTTTTTACCACCCTCCCTAATCTTACTGAAACATCTGTACCCAGGAACCTCCAACAGCCATTCCTGTCCCTCATCTATCCATGTTTCCGTGATGGCTACAACATCGTAGTCCCAGGTACCGATCCATGCCTTAAGTTCACCCACCTTATTTCTGATACTCCTTGCATTGAAGTATACGCACTTGAGCCCATCTCTGTGTCTGTAAGTAGTCCCTGTCAGTGCTACCTTCTCCACAGCCTCCCTACAGTCTTGGACATCCTGACACACAGCTAGCTTACTTGCTGGACTACAAGTCCGGATCCCATCCCCCTGCCAAATTAGTTTAAACCCCCCCTAATCTTCAGATGGAACTTGCTTGAGGGTGTGTTAGGTAGACTCCAGACAGTTTCACAGATCATCAAGCCAAAGAAACTTTGGAAAGGCAAGATTCAACCAATGTTTGAGGCCAGTAGTGCTTCTTCATGTTTCACAAAATACAGTGGGCTGTTGCCAGACTGAACCGACATCCTCCCCCCTCCTCCCTATCCACCTCTCCAATCTAAGCACCTACCTGCAGCTGGCACTGCTTTTCATGCAGCCAACATTCCTGCGGCTCAGAATACAAAGCTGCCTTGGAATATCCATTCGGCTTTCAAGTTCTAAATGAAATTGATTCAAATAAGACTCAGGCCATGACACAGTCACAGCCTCTACCTTTAACAATAGATTTCAGTTCGGATGGAAGTTTAATTTAATTTGTGATCACAAAAGGTAATCAGTGGAGTATATGGTTAAGAACCCCATTGCTGTAAAATTAGGCACTGGTGTTGAATGCTAGCATTGAGAAAGAATTTTCATCCTTCAAATAAGTCTGTTGAACAGTTTATGAGTGCCCTCTGCTGCTTTGCTGAAGATCTGCTGGCTGTGGGAAACCTGTTTCGAAAGATTTTGTAATTTGGGTGCTGCTTATTTCTTTAGGCTGGCACGATGATTAGTCTATAACAAGCACTGTACAATTAAAATAGTAACCAGTTTTATTTAATTTTATAATAACTATTTTTTAATCAGCAAAAAGATAATGACCTGTCCCTAATCTCCTGTTACAATTGTGATAAAAGTTAGCAGCTGTTAATAAACCATATAGTATTCAAGGCTTCATTGATAGGGCAGAAAATACAACAGGTGGGGGTAAGATAGACTCATAAAGGCCATTGGTTAGATCTTGGCTGGGATACTGAGGATGATTTTGGCTATTACATTTCAGGAAGAATGGTAATTCAACAGAGAGAATACAGAATGGGTTTATGAGAATGGTTCCAGAGTTGAGACAATTTAGTTATGAAAACTGATTTGAGATGTTGGGGATGTCCTTCTTGGAGAGAAGGAAGCTCTGATGAAATGTGATAGGTATTTTCAAAATCATGAGGGGTCTGGTCAGTGTAGGCATTGGGAAACTGTAGTCAAGGTTAGAGTGGTGATGGAACAGCACAGCAGGTCAGGCAGCATCCAAGGAGCAGGAACATCGACATTTCGGGCAAAAGCCCTTCATCAGGAACGGGCTTCAGAAACATTGATTTTCTTCCTCCTTGGATGCTGCCTGACCTGTTGTGCTTTTCCAGCACCACTCTAATCTTGATTCTAATCTCCAGTATCTGCAGTACCCACCTCCGCCAAATAGAAACTGTAACCACTTGTAAACAGATTGAGAACTAGAAGGCATCTTCTTCAACTATTTTGTCAGAGAAAAAGCTTGTTTTACACAGTGAGTAGTAAGTGTTTGGAATACACTGCCTGGAAGTAAGGCCGAGGCATGTGCAATCAAGTCAGTTGAGTGAGCTTTGGATAATATATGAAATAGAAGCAATGTGCAGGGTTACAGAGAAAAGGCTGGAGATTAGCACGAAATTAAAGTGCTCAAAGAGGTGGTGCAGACTTAATAGGTCAAATGGTCTCCTTCTGCTCAGACAGCAGCTGGCCATCTCAAACGGGCAAAATGCCTACAGAGGAAGAAAGTGGTCCCTAATTGGCCAGTTAAGTAATTGGTTCAGTAGGGTTCCTCAAATGCCATCTCTCTTGTCACTTACACAAAGACATGGCAGTAGGGCAATACTGGACATGTTACCAATGCCTTCCAATGCTATTCTTCCAGCATTCTTGCCTTCCAGTGGTCCCAGAAAACACTGGTAAAAATGCAGAAATTTGTCTCAATAGTTATTTCCCTTTGATAACATGAAATGGCAACAAAAACTTTACTAATGGAAAAACATTTGAATTTATTTAGAGTACTCTGAATACTAACTATTTCACAATAGAAAAAAACCCCAGCAGGACTTGAATTCACCTTGTTAAAGATATTCATCTTACATATTCTATTAAAATGACTACATAAATATCCCAAATTTTTTCAAGGACATTAGCTGTTAGTCTCTTCCACACTTTACAAAGTTTTTTTTTTCTCTTACTACCGGTATTTGAGTGAAGGCTCAGATAAATTGTCATAAACCAAAATGACCGAAGTCCTGCATAATACTGAAAAATAAATAAATATAGCTCTAATCAGGAACTATCTTGCAAAAATCTATAATTGAAAATATTACTTCGTAGTGGGAACCCACCAAAATTTTACATTTCATACCTCATTGTTTCATTTGTGTCTTTCTGTATGTATCATTGTCAATTGTTAATCTTGTGAGTCTTGCTCCATAGTAATCTATGATGTAACTTGAACCATCAGAAGGTCCCACAATCTAGAAAGTTAAAAAAAAAGTCAGTTAATTCCAATAATGTCATACTACTCACAAAGTAATTATTCCATTAATATAATTCAGCCTCTGGTTTCAAATAGCTGATTTTAATTTTAAAAACTTAATTTAAAAGTAGGGTGTCCATTTTGTTCTCTATACATGCAGTGAACTCAGAAGAGAGAACATGATTAATTGAAATAGTTGTTGAAACCACTGAGGATGAGAAGCCATTTGTTGCAAATGCTGGAGAAAGCAGTGAAAAAAATGTTTGTGATAAACTTTAATTGGAGGGCCACACAGGTGATTTTGAAAAGGGATGAGGTGTGTCACAAGATGATGCTCAAAGGATAAGAAGAAAGTATAAAGAAGCTGCACAAATTTGATGAAATACTTGTGTGGTTGTTATACTTGGTCAAAGTGGTAGATTTTAAGAATCATCTTAAAAGAATGAGTGAGGTTGAGAGGAAAAGTAGTTTATGGAGAGAATTCCAGAGCCTAAGCATTCAAATCTATGCAAATATATCATTCATAAACCTACAAGCCCTAATTTTCTGTAATTACCTCTTGTGTGGGAGCTTATTAAAAGCTTTTTGAAATTACAAATACACTATCATCACTGGGTCCCCTTTAACCACCCCAATTACATTCTCAAGAAAGAGCGAGTGATCCATACTTTACTGCCGTATTGCATTTCATCTGTCTTTGCCACATTTAACTAAACAAAACAATCTACAGCTCACTTCTTTGGAAATATAAGTCTTCCCATTTAATACCAACTGTAATGTCACTTTATTTCCTTCAGGAATGTTTGATTATTGTGAACCAAGAATAACTTCTTTAAATGATTCCAACTGCCTACCCGCTGCAATATTTTCAGTTAGTTTCCAATCTATTTTATCCAACTCATCCCTCATACCTAGGTAATTTGTTTTGTTCAGATTTAAGACCACAATCTTAGATTTAACTATAAACTGTTCTCAAACTCAACATAAAATTTTATCACATTTTGATTATTCTTCCCAGAGGCTGCTTTACGAGAATATTATTAATTAAACTTGCCTCATTGCACTCAGTTAGATTTAAATAGCCCATTCCCCAGTTAGTTCCTTGGCAGACTGATCTACAAAATTATCTTTTTGTATTCAATGAATTGTTTTCTGACACGATTGTTAAACATTTGGCTTTCCTCGCTTATTTGACAATTAAAGCAATCACGATTACAGTACTATCTTTGTGACAATAACCTCCAATTTCTTTTCTAACACTAAAGTTAATATCTGGGGTATTTATAAATTAATTCCACCAGTATTCTTTACTCCATGCTATTTCTTAGCCCTACCCAACCCAATCCTATATTTTGATTTTCAGAACTAAGATCCTTTCTCCCCTTGATCATCAAGGAACCCTTTCTCTTTTTCAATTTTTCTTGTTCTTTTCTGAAAGTCAAGCATCTAACCCAACCTCAATCTTTTATTCTTCTTTTGATTAACAGTAACATTATAATTTTATGTAAAAGTAGATTATGTTTGATGTCCCAAGTACGTAAGGGAATGAAGCCATAGGCTTCCATAGCACGGAACAAAAGAAATTCTTTACTATGCAATACAAGAGGAGAAAAAAACAATGAGATATACATCCAACTTATACTCTTGTATCCAGAAATAGCGAGCTAAACAGGATTGACAGAAACAGTGGCTGAACACCCACAGAACACATCAATTAAAAGATCTAGTCAAGACAGATCCCTTGGATTGCTCAGCAACCACCCAGACATCAATAATACTGCGGGTCAATAACTTGTATTAAATCTTTTTCATCTTTAGAAGGGATTCTAATTCCTTACTTTCAAAGAGCTAGCCATGAAACACAATCAAAGCCATTGTACTACAGACTGCCTATATCCTGGCTGTTCAACCTCTTCTCTGAAAGCCACATTTTCCAGGATTCCCGAGATTGTTTCCAAGGACCTAATTCAGCTTGTTATGAATCCTTTTTTTGTAAGTATTTGCAAGAGTTAAATTGGGATTTCTACGTTCACAATAAAATAAAAAGAACAAAATTTTCCAAAAGAATCTTGCACATCCTAAACGTCAAGATCCCCAAAACCTCCAGAAAGGTCTTGGGAACCATAATGGATTACAGAAGACATGGCTCCTTGAGGAGGTCAGGAGTCCGTTAAGAATGTCCGAAGATGAGGTACTTTCAGGATTTTGTGAGCTGGCGGGGTTAAGAGAAATCTGAGAAAGTCCAAAGAGCATGAGCTTTGTGTCGAGGAACGCTCTGAAGGGCTTGGGAAAATTAATATTTCAGAGCAGCTAAGAGAGTGGGAGTTGAAAATCCATAAGGAGTATTTGCCTGATACAAGTGAGCAAGATTAGAACTTAGGGAAGCCCCAAGGTCAGTGTTTAGTTTGGTGAAGTTAAAGCTAGCTGTCAGCAAAAAACTGGAGTTGTGCATGTGAATAAATATATTGAGGTACAATTTTCAGACTCCAGGAGGGTGTGAATACCAGAGAAGAGCATAATTAACTAAAACAGAAGCAATTGTTTGAACAGTTCTACTGGGAATTTCAAGGCTAGATTGGCAAAAGTGGAGAATTATAATATTGATGACCCCAACATGTCATTACTTTCAGGATTTGATGGGGCGGGCAGTTCGAGAATTCTGTAGCAAGTGTCTTAATATTTGCTGTTTGATGTGCTCTGCAGGCTGTGGTATTACCCATGTATATCGAACATGTTAATTCTGGGTATTACAAATAAGCTAAAAATGCATTATGGATTGTATTATTGTTCTAACTTGTATAATAAAATATTATTTGTTCAAATCCATAGAATCTTGTGGCTTTATTGTCTTAATAAGCCCTGGAACTCACTTTTTTCCTAAAACTATACATAATTGATCCTTAACCAGATTATAACAAAGTTGGTAGCTTTGTTTGGAATCATACTGGCTTTATATCAAACAGCAAGATTCTTCAAGATGCTGCCCTGAATTGCTCTGAGCTCCTAGTTGGACTGCAATTACCCAACTCCCAGCTAGTCAATCTCTTAACCCTGAGATTTCATCCCAATGGGCTTCACAAGGCTGCATGTCAGCATCTACTCACTGACATAAATAATTCCAGTTCTCTAACTGGTATGAGCAAACCTCTTCTACCCACCAGCTGTAATTTGTGCCTTCTCACTCCTACCACCCAACTGAATGCAGCCAGCTAACAGCAGCATTTATCAACGTGGAATCACCTCATCTAACTATCTCTTTCACTGACAAGCCAACTGACTCTCGACTGCTGTTCATGGACTCCTGAGTGGACAGCTGTGACCTATCACTATTTTGGATTCCAACCTTATTGCTAGATAGAATAAAATGTAACCAGCAGTGTAACACACCATTTCTGAAATATTACAATATTCATAGATAGCAGATTTTGCAGCACACAGGAATGCAAAAAATGGCTTTTATCGCAATACACTCTCCTTCATATTTTCTGAGTCTGCCATAATCCCTAATGTGATCAACAAATTGTGACACTATTCAATACCATTTTTTAAATCACTTAAGTTTTTAAATGCATGTAATTCAATCCAACTAAATAGTTAAAAGTTGATTTATGGAGTGGTTTATTTCCATGTTATCTCTCTCTCTCTCTCTCTCTCTCTCTCTCTGCACCTTCACTGCGTCTGTAACACTCTGTTCTGCTACCCTGATACACGCTGTATGGTACAATCTGCAAGCATAGCATGCAAGACAATACTTCACTATATCTTGGAATATGTGGCAACAATACATCAATCAAACTAGTGTCAATCTTTATAGACAAGTTTCTGAACTCTAAAAACAGCCAGAATTATGGTCAGCAAATAAAACTGTAGCGGTTCACCCAAATTCCTGGTGGCTCACCACAGAATCAGACCATATTGCTCACTGGTTAGTAATAAAAATTAAATTTGAGTTGTGCACTAGAAGGAAAGAAAAGATATGTTTTGTAAAGCTACTTTGGAATTTGACTTATGGATTGAATCAAAATGTTAAAAACAACAAATATGAGCAGAGGAAATAAAAACAGCAAATGTTGATCAACATCCAAGTCCAAATGTTTTTCTTTATTTTTAAGTAAAATTGATTTAGTTAAGCTAATTTTGTTTGATATGTGAATTTGGTAATTTATTTAAGAATTATATTTACTGGACGAAACTAACTAGTAATGCACTTGGTGACTGGGAAATGTTCATAGAATAGAATCACATTGCCATAGACTCCCCATATTGTGAAAACAGGCCACTTGGCCCAACAAGTCCACATTGATCCTCGGAAGAGTAACCCATGAAGACCCATTTCCCTCTGACTAATGCACTGAACACTATGGGCAATTTAGTATGACCAATTCACCTAACCTGCACATCTTTGGATTGTGGGAGGAAACCGGAGCACCCAGAGGAATACCACGCAGACACAGGGAGAATGTACAAACTCCACATAGACAGTCACCCGAGGCTGGAATTGAACGCACGTCCCTGGTGCTGTGAGGCAGCAATGCTAACCACCGAGGCACCATGTCAGACAAGACTGCATTCTTGCACTGTACTGTTTCTTCCCTTAAAAGATTGCATTCTTAGAGGATGGACAGCATAAAAGTAGGAGTAAAAGTTATCAACAATATCCACTAAGATGATAACATTGCACTAATGAATGAAGACTTAACAAAATTAATTGTAACAGTCATAAATGGAATGGTAGATGAGGGCTTAAGTCAAGTGTAAGAAAACATAGACCACCTTACATTCACTCAATTAATACCAATCCTGCTGACAGTTCCAATTCTAATGCTATATTCTTGCATTCTTTTCTTTCTCTTTCTCCTTCATGGCTGGTTTTCAGCAAGTGTGGTGTGTTGACAGAAGGGATGGGAGTATTTACTAGACGCAAATAAGAATCAGCCTGCATTGCTAAACCACCATTATGTTAACATCCACAATTCAGGGACCAAATGAAGGTCACTTTATCTTGCTCCAAGAATTCAGACATTAAGAGACCCATTTTTAATTTGCACAGATCACACTGAAAAAAATAAGTGAAATAGACAATAAAAGAAGGAAATCGGATTTCTCAACAAGGAAACGAAGTGAAGAAGAACAGAGATTGGACAAGTATTAGAGGAGGAAGCAGGTCAAAATAGAAACAGAGCAGTAAAACAGATAAGACAATTGACAGTTTTGATATCATTAGGCCTACAGACTATTTACAACAATGGGTTCACTGCTACCAAAATTGAGCGTTTTGGAACAAGGAATATTTTTTAGTGAGACCCTGTTGGAGGATACTCTATGAAACTCATTATTTCTTCTGCAATAGCTAAACCAAAATAAAAACATCTATGGAAGAACCAGACCAGTAGAAATTTGCAGTATACAGACACTACTTCTGCATTTTATTGCAAGTGAGGGAGAATATATACGCTACATGACTGGGCATCTTATTCATGAGTTTTCAATCAGTTCTGACAGGCCAAATGATCATTTCAAGGTTCTCATTTTCTTATCTGTGACATTTTTATGAAGTGCCATAGGAATGACTTATTATTTCAGTTTTCATATAGATTTAGAGTGAGAGGGGAAAGATATAAAAGAGACCTAAGGGGTAACTTTTTCACACAGAGGGTGGTACATGTATGGAATGAGCTGCCAGAGGAGGTAGTGGAGACTGGTACAAGTGTAACATTTAAAAGGCATTTGGATAGGTATATGAATAGGAAGGGTTTGGAGGGATATGGGCCAGGTGCTGGTTGGTGGGACTAGATTGGGTTGGGATATCTGGTCAGCATGGACGGGTTGGACCAAAGGGTCTGTTTCCATGCTGTATATCTCTATGACTCTACCTATAAATTGGGTAAATACTGCCATCATATCAAAGGAAATTTCAGTATTTGCTGTGAAACAAAACATTCAAGACATCAGAGTTAGACAATTTTGGCTAAGCAAAATAAGGTTTCTTATGCTACACTACAGTTCCTATTTACAATAATGTGTGCTTAATATCTTGGCAAGGCATATTTACCAAGGCTTTGTATTTATCCCATATACAATGCAATAAACGTGAATTAGGTGAATACTGAATAGAAGCAAACTATGAGCAGGCAATGATTTTTTGATTGGGTTTTGAAATTAGCAGGGAAGCAAGGATATTTGGTTGCTGACCTTGAAGAAAACTGTGTTTTGAGATCTGGTGTTCTCTGTGTTGAAGCCTTTAACTCAATGTCCAGTTTCTAGCAGTATAGCTTATTGAGATTCGTAGCATTGAACTGCATTGATGTTAGGAGAAAGTGAGGACTGCAGCTGCTGGAGATCAGAGCTTAAAAATGTGTGGCTGGAAAAGCGCAGCAGGTCAGGCAGCATCAAAGGAACAGGAGAATCGACATTTCGGGCATAAGCCCTTCTTCAGGATGTTATCAAATTAGAAAGTCAAACATATTGGCGAATTGCTGCATATTGCAAGTCAGGAAAGCACTAATAAATCAATCATTTCATTATTTTTACATACAATCAAAAAGACTGGGATGTACATTTGGATTAAGGCAGAAGCCAAAATATTAAGAAAATAATTTAAAGAATGTTTTTAAGAAAACAATCAAGTTTAAAAATCTAGCAATTAATCATTATGGAAGCATTTAACAGCATTCCATAAATATACAATGAATCTTTTCAAAACTAGAGCAGTTACTGAACTGTAGTTATCATCCAGCTCACTATTAAAAACCCTATTACACTTATTGAACAAGGTAAACACTGTTTGTCATTAAAAACACTGCAAATTCTGGATCTTTGTGCATTTGCATAATGGTGACAAGTTCGGTCTCTTCTACTGACCTCTTCCAAGACAATAATATGGCAATTCAAACATTCACTGACATTTTAAAACATTTTACAATATATAAATAACTCTTGGATTGAATGACGTTTTCTATGAAAGTGAGCAACTGTTCTCTGCTTAACATTTGTGATAGAACAATTTTCCTCTTGGCTCCACTGACTCAGAAGCTAATTAAACGTTTTTTGTATTCTCAAAACATTCCTACCCTGATTTTAAGAAGTTATATTGTGTATGCAAATGAACCATTACTGATATGCAATTTAAATCAACGAATACATGGCATGTTCCAACAGAATTTATGGTTTGCTGCAGATCTTCATTACACCTGGAGGACAGTTGGGTGGAGATATTAAATCTAAAAACCACATTCCTTTTAATCGCTTGACAGCATCTTTTTACCTGAAGCCAAGAAACATAAAGTGATTCTTATGTGTGTTGACAAAGGTCTTAATTTATGATTCATATTTTAATACACTTGCATAAAAGGAGACAAAGGCCAGCAACTCTATTGAGTGAACTTGTAAAGAAAAAACATCCAGGTGTGCAAAGCCTAAAGCTAAATTTATTCTTACAAATGAAACAATTTTATAAAATTAATATTGAAAAGTCAGAACAATAGCAGGCATGCTTTAATAGGATAACAGGAAAAATGAAGTTTTACAGTGCTTTTCTCAAAAGGTAAAGGGATATTTAAATACATTATTAGCAACTGAAGGTTTGTTTTGTTCTTCATTACCAGATATTGTCTCACAGAAATGCACTGAGTTTTTAAAAATTCATTTTTTGGGGGATGTGGGTGTCATTGGTTGGGCAGCATTTATGGTATATCCCTAGTTGCCCTTGAGAAGGCGGTGGTGAACCGCTGCAGTCCATCTGCTGTGACCCACAATACCATTAGGGACAGAATTTCAGGAGTTTGACTAAGCAACAGTGGAGGAACGGTGATATATTTCCAAGTCAGGACAGTAAGTGGCTTGGAGGGAAACTTGAAGGTGGTGGTGTTCTCTTACATCTGTTGTCCTTATCATTCTAGATGGAAGTGGTCATGGGTTTGGAAGGTGCTATCTGAGGATCTTTGGTGAATTTCTGCAGTGTATCTTGTAGCTTCATTCACACTGCTTCTACTGAGCGTTGGTGGTGGAGGGAGTGGATGCTTGTGGAGGGAGTGGATGCTTGTGGATGTGGTGCCAATCAAGTTCGCTGCTTTGTCCTGGATAGTGTCAAACTTCTTCGGTGTTCTTGGAGCTGCATGCGTCCAAGCAAGTGGAGAGTATTCCATCACTTAGGAGTGGGCAAATTATTGGAGAGGATTCTGAGAGACAGCTTGATTACTTGAAAAACCATAGTTTGTAGAGATAATCAACATGGCTTTGTGAGGTGTAGGTCATGCCTCAAAAGCCTTATTGGATGTGACAAAACACATTAATGAATGGACTTAGGAGAGCTAGAAAGGGACATGAAAAAGCTTTAGCAGGTAGGATTAAGGAAAACGCTAAGGCATTCTACATTTATATGAGGAGCAAGAGGATGGCCAGAGTAAGGTTCAGGCTGATCAGGGACAGTGCAGGGAACTTGTGCCTGGAGATGGAGGAGGCAGGATAGGTCCTTAAAGAATACTATATTTTGCTTCAGTATTCACTACTGAGAGGAGCCTTGTCATTTGTGAGCACCACATGAAACAGGCTGATTTGTTAGAACAGGTTGATGTTAAGAAGGAGAATGTACTGAAAATTTTGAAAGATACAAGGATGGATAAGACCCCTGGGCCAGATGGGATACACCCAAGGTTACTAGGGGAAGCGAAAGAAGAGATTGCTGTGCCTTTAGCGATGATCCTTGCTTCTTCACTGTCCACTGGAGTAATGCCAGATGATTGAAGGGTAGCAAATGTTGTTCCCTTATTCAAGAAGGGAATAGGGATAACCCTGGGAATTACAGACCAGTCAATCTTATGTCGACGATGGACAAATTATTGGAGAGGATTCTGAGAGACAGGAGTTATGATTACTTGGAAAACCATAGTTTGATTAGAGATCGTCAGCATGGCTTTGTGAGGTGCAGGTCATGCCTCACAAGCCTTACTGAATTCCTTGGGGATGTGACAAACCACATTGATGAAGGTAGAGCAGTGGATTGGGTGTACAAGGATCTTAGCAAGATGTTTGTTAATGTTCCCCATGGTAGGATTATTAAGAAAGTAAGGAGGCATAGGATAAGGAAAATTTGGCTGTCTGGATATAGAATTGGCTAGCCCATAGAACACAGAGGGTGGTAGTAGATGGACAGTATTCAGCCTGGAGCTTGGTGACCAGTGGTGTTCCGCAGGGATCTGTTCTCGGACCTCTGCTCTTTGTGATTTTTATAAATGACTCAGATGAGGAAGTGCAAGGGTGGATTAGTAAGTTTGCTGATGACATGAAAGTTGATGGAGTGATAGGTAGTGTGGAGGGTTGTTGTAGTTTGCAATGGGACATTGACAAGATGCAGAACTGGACTGATAAGTGGCGGATGAAATTCAACCTGGATATGTGTGAGATGATACATTTGGAAGGTTTAATTTGAATGCAGAATACAGAGTTAAAGGCAGGATTCCTGGCAGTGTGGAGGAACAGAGGGATCTTGGGGCCCATGTCCAAAGACCCCTCAAAGCTACCACCAATGTAGATAGGGTTGTTAAGAAGGCATATGGTGTACTGGCTTACATTAACAGGGGGATTGAGTTTAAGAGCCGTAAGGTTATGCAGCAGCTTTACAGATCCCTGGTAAGACCACACTTGGAATAGTGTTCCGTTCTGGTCGCCTCATTATCGGAAGGATGTTAAAACTTTAGAGAGGGTGCTGAAGAGATTTACCAGGATGCTGCTGGGACTGGAGGGCATGTCTATGAAGAAACTTTGAGGGACCTAGCACTTTTCTCATTGGAAAGAAGAAGGGTGAGAGATATCGTGATAGAAGTGTACAAGATGGTGAGAGGCACAGCTAGAGTGAACAGAGACTATTTCTCAAGGCAGACATGGCTATCACAACAGGGTATAATTTTAAAGGTGATTGGAGGAATGTTTGGGGAGATGTCAGAGGTAGGGTCTTTACACAGATAGTGGTGGGTTCGTGGAATGCACTGCCAGCAGTCGTAGTAGAGTCAGATACATTAGAGACATTAAGCGACTCTTGGATAGGCATTTGGATGATAGTAAAATGCAGGGTATGCAGGTTAGTTTGATCTTAGAGTAGGATAAAAGGTCAGTACAACATCAAGGACCTGTACTGTTTGATGTTGCATCACAGTCCTGACTTGTGCCTTGTAGATGTTGGACAGATTTTGGGTAGATCAGAAGGTGAGCTATTTGTTACAGTATTCCTAGACTGTGACTTGCTTTTGTAGCCACTGTGATTATGTGGTGAGTCAAGTTTAGGCTCTGGTTGATGTTAACCCCCAGGATGGTGATGGATTCAGCAATGTTAACACCATTGGATGTCAAGAAGTGGTGGTTAGATGGTTTCTTATTGGTGATAGTCATAGCTGAGTATTTGTGTAGCATTAATGCTACTTGCCACTTTCAGACCAAGTCCAGATCTTGTTGCATTTGAGCATGGACAGCTTCAGTATGAGTCATCGTGAATGGTACTTAACATTGTGAAATCATCGGTGCACGTCCCCGTTTCTGATTGAGGGAAATGGCAGAAACAATTGAAGATGGTTGGGCCTTCGGCAGAAATGTTCTAGAGCTGAGGTAACTGACCTCCAATAACCATAACCACGTGCCAGGTATGACTCCAACTAGCAGAGAGTATGTTCCTCCATACCCAATTATTCCATTTTTGCTTGGAAGCTTTGATGCCACAATCAGTCGAATATAGCCTTGATATCAAGGACTGTCACTCTCTCTTCATCTCTGGAATTCAGCTCTTTTGTCCATGTTTGAACCAAGGTAGTAAAGAGGTCAGGAGCTGAGTGGCCCTGGTGAATCTGAAACTGGGCATCACTGAGCAGATTACTGTTAAGCAGGTGCTGCTTGATAGCAGTGTTGATGATACCTTCTATCACTTTACTAATGATGGAGGGTAGACTGATGGGCCAGTAATTGGTCAGATTGGATTTGTCCTGCATTTTTTATTACATGACATACTTGGGCAATTTTCCACACTGTCTGGTCGATACCAGTGTTGTAACGTGGCTAGAGTAGTGACAAGATCTGGTTCAACAGTCTTCATTACTTTTGCTGGAATGTTGTTCGGGCCCTTGGCCGTTGCAGTATCCAATGCCTGCAGCTGATTATTGATACAGCGTTGAGTGAACCAAATTGGCTGAAGACTGGTATCTGTAATGCTGGGGACCACTGCTGGAGGCCAAAATGGGCAGTTCTGGTTGAAAATTGCTGCTAATGCTTCAGCCTCATCTTTCATCACTGAGGATGGAGATGTTTGTGAAGCCACCTCCTCCAGTGAGTTGTTTAATTGTCCGCCTTTCTAATAATCAACAATGGTTTCATGGCCATCAGTAGATACTTAATTCCAGATTTTTTAAATTATTGAATTCAAATTCCACCATTTGGCGTAGTGGGATTCAAATTCGGGACTCCAGAACATTAGCTGAATTTCTGGATTGATTGTCTAGCAATAATACCACTAGGCCTTCACCTCCCCTTTGCACGAGGATGAGCCAAATGGAATGCAACTGCTTTGTTTATTGTTCAGACGGTTCATGTTCAGTTTACAGACAAAAGGAAGGAATGATACATCACTTGGACCACTTATTTACATTAGTTTGACTTTTGCTCAAAAAGATACTTTAATTCATTGGTCAAAGTCATTCACTCTGATTTATAACTACAGAATTTCAGACTGTTGATACCTATTCATTGCTGAATTTCAGCTGAATCGTGCTGTAAAAATCCTACCTTCTTTTTGATCATGAAATCTGTGGATACTTTTCTTTGCTCCAAGTATTTCTTTCTTCCATAATTGAGGTGCATCTCACAGCTTCTCAACATGTGCTGAAAAATTCCTAAGCTTCAGCTAGCTATACTTCTCAGCTTCCAAAATTACCATATTTTTCTATTTATATTCAACTTTGTTAATGATAAAACCAAATGATTCCAAAAAAAAAGACTTTAAAGTGGCAATGAATCATTTCTGCAAATCATGGTCCAATTATTTCCTGTTTTGTTCCCTCCTTTTTGACTGAACACTACACTATGGCTTGAACAATTTTATTACAGATATAGCACATTCCAATTTCAATTAATGCTGCAATCTAATTGAACTTCCAATTTCACCAATTGTGTTTAAATGGAATAACTCAAAGCAAACTCACACATCATTTATATTGCATTTAGCTATTGCTTTAACACTTAAATCTACAGAAAAGTAATCCATCCATCATTCAGCACAAAAGACTGCAAGCAAATTGGCAGATCTTGAGCTGATGGTATCATCTCACCTGCGCAGAGATAAGAACAAAGTCAATGAGGCTGCCAATTCCACAGAATCCAACTGTGCAGAACTTCAACAAACCTGGTCAGAAAATGAAAAAGAAAGTTTATCCTCTAGCATTATTCTATAGACATATTGGGCAGATAATTGAACATTTCATCAAATATCTCATTACATAGAAGTATATAAAATTATGAGAGCCATAGATAGGACGATAAGCTGGAGATATTTTTCCCAGGGTGGAAAGGTCAAATACTAGGCTGCATAGGTTTAATTTAAAAGGGGGAAAGATTAATGGAAATTTGTGAGGCAAGTTTTTTTATGCAAAGGATGGTAGGTGCCGAGAAATGCTGCCAGGGGAGGTGATAGAAGCAGCTATGATAGCAATGTTTAAGAGGTATTTAGACAGACAAATGAACAGACAGATGGGATTACTTTAGAATAGCATCATGGTTGGAACAGACATAGGGGGGCCGAAACATCTGTTCCTGTGCTGTATTGTTCCATGTTCATGATCAAAGAGCAGTGATACAACTGCATCAGCTTTCTGTTACAAAGAAAATTTTTTTGCACATGAAATTATTATATATAGCAGTGGAACTTAAATTGTAATAAGTGTTGTTTATTTTTAAAAATTGTGGATTAAAGTGAAAGAAAACTGTTAATGAAAGAACTGTTTGTAAAAGCAGGGATATATTTCTGAGGCTCTAGAAGACTCTGGTCAGACCATATGTTGTGCAGTTTTGGGCCCCATATCTCAGGAAGGATATACTGGCCCTGGAGCGGGTTCAGAGGTGTTTCATGAGAAGGGTCCCAGGAATGCAAAGCTTAGCATATGAGGAACGTTTGAGGACTCTGGGTCTATATGATGAAGTTTAGAAGGATGGGGTGGGGGGGAGGGAATCTAATTGAAACATACCGAATACTGAATGGCCTGGACAGAGTAGTTGTTGAGAAGATGTTTTCATTGGTAGGAGAGACAGCCTTAGAGTAAAGGGAAGACCTTTTAAAATGGAGATAAGGAGAAACTTTTTTCAGTCAGAGAGTGGTGAATCAATGGAATTCATTGCCATAGAAGGCTGTGGAGGCAAGGTTTTGAGTATATTTAAGATTTAGACAGGTTCTTGAGTATTAAGGGTGACAGGGAGAAAGTGGGAGCATGAGGTTGAGAAACTTATCAGCCATGATTGAATGGTGGAGCAGCTTCGAATGGCCTAATTTTTACTCCTGTCTTATGGACTTATTGTCTAAGTGTTTTGCAAGGATTGCTACCTATTTTCTGAAACAAATAACCTGACACTTACAACAAGCATTGTTTAAACAGCTGCTTGAACAGGCAATAATTGAAGTTTAGGTTGCAGGTGAACTGGAGCTGATAGGTTCTGTATTCAGACGGAGCTTTGATAGGAAATTTGATTGGTCTTAGGACTAGTGACCGGTTATAAATAATAAAGGTCTTTTGCTTGCCAACAATCATGTGGTTTGTTCTCAGGAAACTGCAAAGTTTGGGGCTGGGAATAAGATTCAAGGAAATTGCCAAGTCTGAAGCTATTGCTCTGTTCTCTGCAGTCAAAACTATCTTGAAACCTGCAAAAAAAAACTAGTTTATATATCCTTCAGCAGTTGCTGTAAGTTGTGACTTTTACTTACTAAGTCAAGTGAACCATTGTGTCTCTTATAAATCAGTGGAAGAATTCGAGAAAGGAAAGCCAAGCAAAAATTTCTGATCAGCAAAAAAGCAAGTCAATAGTTCTTGAATACTACTAAACTTCTTTTCCAGTCTTCTATCCATTGATTTTCTTGGTGGTCAGTCTGTGTGTAAGGGGGGAATTTGTAAGGGGATTAGAGTTTTAATTAGTGCTATATGCTGACAGTTTATAACTCTTTCTGTTGCTAGAATCAAACTCCTTGTCATAAGTAGTCATTCTTGTTAGGTATGGAAACCCAGTCCATGCCTTCTACCAACCTACATCAAAAAGATAGATTAAATAGGAATTTTGTCTACTCATTTTAATTTTTAAAAGTTTTGGTGATAATGCTGAGAATAGCAGAGCTTCTGCAGTAATTTGGCAACTTCTATTGAGCATGTCAAGTGCACACATTACAACTATCAATCTTCACTGATAGTTGTAAGATGCAGGTCAGACCCAGGTCAAGACGACAGGTTTCCTTCCCTAAAGAACATTAGTTAACTAGATGTTTTTTTTTCTGACAATCAACATGATCACCATTAGGCTAGCTTTTAATTTCAGATTTTTCTTGTATTCAAATTTTACCATCTGCCAAGGTGGGATTCCACTTCAAGTGCCCAGAACATTGGCTTGGGGTAACACTACCATGACTTCACAGCCTTCCCTCACAAATATATATATAGGGTATATGTATACTGACCATAGAAGTAAAACTCATCTCTTCCTTGATCATGTTAACCATCCAGCATTGAGAATCAATAGTCATGTGATTAGGATATGCTAATATTCATTAGGACAAGGGGCAAACATCAACAAGCAGAAGGGTCTTATACTGTGCGGAAAGTAAACCATGCGACATATTAAAATCAGAATAGTCACAATAATGGAGCACCTGGAGCTAGTAAACAAGTAGCAGCAAGATCAGATCAACTGAAATGCCAGGAAAGAAACAATGTAGTTAAATAAATTGGAGGTCATTATCTGTTCAGCATAGGCGCAATCTAAAATTTTGATGGTTCAGTCTGCAAAAGTAATCCCAAGTGTCTGCTCACCTGGCATTTTAATTCTCCAAACTATCCACGCTCTGACCTCTCTGTCCTCTTCAACCTTCTACACTGTATTGAAGAAGTTTAATGTGAACTCATGGCACAGCTCTTTATCTTTTGACAAGATACTTTATGATATTCTGGTTGTCAGCACTGAGTTCAATAATTTCAGGTTCAATTTCTGGCCCCTTTTTGTTTTATTCCAGACAGAAGTATTTGGCAACAATTCTGCTTTTCTTTATTACACTTGCTTTGGACATATGCTTCATTCAAGCATTGCTGAAAAAATACATTTTGTCAAAGTTCTTCATCTTGCACTTATCAGACTAAGTCTAAAGATTAACAATTCAAGGGAAAAAAAAAAATCAACATTTATGCAGCCTGAGAGGACAGTTCTTATTGATTGGCAAGTTAATACTGATTGGTACAGAGACAAAAAGCTTTAAATCAAAACACAAAACAGAAGTTGCTGGAAAAGTTCAGCAGTTCTGGCAGCATCTGAGAAGAGAAATCAGAATTAATGTTTCAGGTCTGGTGACTCTTTTGCAAAACAGCTTCGATTGTATAGATATTTTTCAGCAACACTCATGCTTTATTTATATAGTTGTTGCATGACCAGATCCTTTCCATTTGTACCATTATCATTTTATCATTGTTGCATTACAATCCATAGTAAACCTTCCTGTTTGTTCTTTCTTCCTTTTCCGTATGCTGGTATAAAACTATGTCTCTAAGAGCCCTCAATTTTGATACAAGATCACCAGCATGAAATTTAAATTGGTTACTCTCATCACCAAAAAATTTATTTCCAAATAATTTGTAGTATTCTCTATTTTTAATTCAGATTTTCAACATCTTCAGAACATTAATCAACGGGTCAAGAGATAGAGTCGAAGTATTGCTAAAGTAAGTGTATGCCAGAAGCAAGTAACTAGTCTTTACAGCTTGCTTGTTTTCTGGATTTTAATAAAGCCAACTTGACAGGTTACATTATTAAATCGACATTAGGTGCTATGTGGAGAACTGAAACAAGATTAGAGAACTTGAGGGGGTGACCGAAACAAAATGCTGGCTTTTACCCAGTTCCTTTTTTTTTAAAGTACTTCTTCAAAATAGATTTTTATTTACTGAAAACAAAAGCCAATAAAAATGCTTACTTTCACTCTTGAGCCGTCTCTGGCCAGGCAACCATTTATTGTCTAACACTAATTGCCGTAGAGAAGGTGATTGTGAGCTACTTTATTGAAATATTGCAGTTCACACTCTGTGCCTTTTTCACAAGTCAGTTGAAAGTGGAATAGCAATAGTAAACCTCCACTAACAAATAAAACTGCAAAGACAGAAACTCAAAGTAAAACACAAACCAAGGACCTCCCTTTGGAAAGGACATGAAAGAGTTAATCAATTAATTAATGAATGAAGACAGAAGAATGTCAAAATAAATATGAACATTTTGATAAATAATGAAACTGAAATATGCATCTTGGTTTTACCATGCACACACACGATATAAGACCATGAAGATTCACATGCCAAAGCCTGTAACGCAGCAACATGAGTAAATCAGTTACTCATTAAAAATGGTTACCATCCAGCAGCTTCAAGTTCACTCTTGAAAGGTTGAAATTATGTTATTATGAGAGAACCACCAAACTCGAAAGATCACATAATACGGGTAGAAATGCTAATGTTAGCTTGAACCAAGAAAAAAATAGTTTGCTATTTTAAAGTACAATGATAAAAAACTAATGAAGCCTTGACTTGATTTACCACAAATTCTTAGCTTAAAAATATCCAATAATGGTAATGAGGTCTGGGTCAATTGAAAATTTGTAGCTGGATTGTGGATTGAGCAAAATTAAAAACCAAACTTCAAGGATACTTTATAGCCCGTTTGGACATCCCAACATTTTGGCTTGTGCATAAATTATAATGAACACATTTTGATCAATGACCTAGATTCATATAGCACTGAAAAGGCCCTTCTGTCCATTGTGTCTGCAGCAACATAACTACCACTAAAAGTGTGCTAATTCCAATTTGCTGCACTTGTCCCACATCCTGGAATGTTATGATATTTGAAGTACTCATGCAAATATTTTTGAAGGTCGTAAGGTTTCCAGGCAGTGCATTCCAGATTCCCACCACCCATTGAATGAATAAGGTTTTCCCAAATCCCCTCTGAATCTACTGCCCCTTCCTCGAAAAGTATGCCCACTTGTGGTTGACCCCTCAACCAAAGGGAACACCTGCTCTTTATACACCCTGTCCACACCCCTCATAATCTGTGTCCCTCCTCAATCTTCTCTACTCTAAAGAAAACAATCAAAGCCTATCTCGTCTTTCCTTATAGCTCAATTCCTCCATCCTAAGCAACATTCTGGTGACCTTCCCTGTACCCCCTACTGCTATCACATCCTTCCCGTCATGAGGTGACCAGAGCTGCACACAGTCCTCCAGTTGTGGCCTGACCAAAGCTCAGTACAACACCACATACCTCCCTGCTCTTATACTCTATGTCATGACTGATGAAAGCAATACGCCTTAACTATCCTATTCACATGCTCTGCTGTCTTCAGGGATCTGTGAATTATTAACCCAAGATCCCTCTGTTCCTCTAAGCTACCTAGTGTTCTGCCATTTAATACTCCCTCAACTTGTTTCTTCTTCCGAAGTGCATCACCTTGCACTTATTAGGGAATACCATCTGCCACTGATCTGTCCATCTAATCAACCCATCGATATCTTCCTGTAATCTACAACCATCTTCACTATTAACCACTCTACCAATCTTGGTGTTTTCTGTAAATTTGCTGAATATTCCCCTCACATTCTCATCAATATCATTTATGTATATAAGAAACAATAAAGGTCCCAGTACTGAACTTAAAGTCAGAGAGTCATAGAGATGTACAGCATGGAAACAGACCTTTCAGTCCAACCAGTCCATGCCGACCAGATATCCCAACCCAATCTAGTCACACCTGCCAGCGCCCAGCCCATATCCCTCGAAACCGTTCCTATTCATATACCCATCCAAATACTTCTTAAATGTTGCGATTGTACCAGCTTCCACCACTTCCTCTGGCAGCTCATTCCATACACGTTCCACTCTCTGTGTGAAAAAACTGCCCCTTAGGTCTCTTTTATATCTTTCCCATCTCACCCTAAACCTATGCCCTCGAGTTCTGGATTCCCCGACCCCAGGGAAAAGACTTTGTCAATTTATCCTATCCATGCCCCTCATAATTTTGTAAACATCTATAAGGTCACCCCTCAGCCTCCGACGCTCCAGAGCAAACAGCCCCAGTCTGTTCAGCCTCTTCCTATAGCTCAAATACTCCAAACCTGGCAACATCCTTGGAAAGCTTTACTGAACCTTTTCAAGTTTCACAACATCGTTCCAATAGGAAGGAGACCAGAATTGCATGCAATATTCCAGCAGTGGCCTAACCAATGTCTGTACAGCCGCAACATGACCTCCCAACTCCTGTACTCAATACTCTGACTAATAAAGGAAAGCATACCAAATGCCTTCTTCACTATCCTATCTACCTGCGACTCCACTTTCAAAGAGCTATGAACCTGCACTCCAAGGTCTCTTTGTTCAGCAATACCCCCTAGGACCTTACCATTAAGTGTATAAGTCCTGCTAAGATTTGCTTTCCCAAAGTGCAGCACCTCGCATTTATCGGAATTAAACTCCATCTGCCATTTCTCAGCCCGTTGGCTCATCTGGTCAAGATCCTGTTGTAATCTGAGGTAACCCTCTTCGCTGTCCACTACACCTCCAAACTTGAGGTACACTGCTCGACATCTGCTTTGAGTCAGTTTCCACCACCTTTCTAACAGCCTTCTACCACTATCTTTTGCATCCAGTTATTAAACCAGTTGCCGATTCATCTTGCCAAGGTTCCCCAATTCGACGTGCTTTAACGTTCTCAATCAATCTCCCATGTGGCACCTCATCAAAAGCTTTGCTAAAATCCTTATAAACTGCATCAACTGAACTTCCCTCATCCATACAACTTCACAAATTTGTTAGGTGTTTTTGAAAATTAGATCAGGCACGAACTCCCGCTGACTATTCCCGAGTAACCTATGCCTTTCCAAGTGGGTATTAATTCACCCTGTCAGAATTTTCTCCAATAATTTCCCTACCACTGGCGTGAGACTAATCTGTAATTCCCTGGTTCATCTCTCCCACCTCTTTTTAAAAAGTGCAACCATATTAGTCATTCTCCATTTCCCTCTGGCATTTCCCTTGTGGCGAGACAAGAATTAAAAATTTGCATTAGAGCCCCTACAATTTCCTGCCTCACCTCACACAACAGCCTGGAATGCAATTCATCCAGGCTACAGGGTTTGTTTTTCAGCCTGAAAGAGCCTCCAAAGCCTCCCAGTTTCCCAGGTCAACCTTTGCAAGTACCTCACAGTCCCTTTTCCTGAATTCCTTACCTACACTATCCTTTTCCAGATTGAAGACCTAAGAGAAGTATTTATTTAACACTCTTCCATTATCCTGTGGCTTCACAAACAGATTGCCCCCTTGGTCACTAATGGGCCCTACCTTTTCTCTCGTTAATCTCTTCCCTTTAATGTATTCAAAAAACATCTTCAGGTTCTCCCTAATCCTGCTTGCAAGTCCTATTTCATGTTCTTTTCTGCTATTCTATTTACTTTTTTTTAAGTTCCTTTCTGCACTTCCTGCATTCCTCTAGGGCAGCAGCTGAATTGCTCCCTTTGGACCTGATAAAAGTCCTCCTCCTCCTCCTCCTGGACATTCAGGGTTCTCTGAACTTAGTGTTTCTACATTTCCCTCTAAAGGCTCCATGTTGGACCTTTACTCTCCCCAGCTCCTTTTTCAAAGCAACACCATTGCCCTGTGTAGACTTAACTACAAAGAGATGTTCCCAGTCTACTGTGGCCATGTCCTGCTTTAGATTTAGATTAGATTACAGTGTGGAAACAGGCCCTTCGGCCCAAGTAGTCCACACTGATCCTCTGAAGAGTAACGCACCCAGATCCATTCCCCTACCCTATATTTACCCCAGACTAATGCACCTAACACTATGGGCAATTTAGCATAGCCAATTCATCTGACCTGCACTTCTTTGGACTGTGAAAGGAAACCAGAGCATGCGGAGGAAACCCATGCAGACACAGGGAGAATATGCGAACTCCACACAGACAGTCGCCAGAGGCATGAACCGTACCCGGGTTCCTGGTGCTGTGAAGCAGCAGTGCTAACCACTGAGCCACCATGCCGCCTGCTTTATTCTAATAAAATCTATCTTTGCGCCCCCCCCCGCCCCCGCCCCAAATGATGTAGGTTAACGATTACCAGGGGATCTGTCATGGAGTCGAGTCAGAATGTCAATGTTTCAATGCCGACTAATTTAAATTTCATGAATCTCTTTACACTTTACATTTATACAATAACATGCTACTTTATTTGGTAATTTTTAAATTTAGAAACATTACATTTCTATTGTGCAATCTGGCTCCATGTTCTGACATGTACCTGAAGATTAATGTTTATGTTCATAAACCAGGACTTCCCAGAAACTAATATTACCGAATTGTGCAATTACTTTGGATCTAATGCTTGTGCGTTGACATGGTGGCATAACAATAAAACACAATCCCCGTGTGTATCACATTTAAGCTATATGCATGTAATGCTGAAAGTTAACGAGTTCCAGATCAATGGAGATTAGAGAACTGGTTTCAATAGAATTACGATGAAGAATATTGTTTAGGGATAGGAATCAATGAAATAAAAAGACAGTGAAGAAATTCCAGAGTAAATACTGAATCATAATTTTGTGGGATATTGGAATTGAAGTTCATTTATCTGTAATAAAAGGTACAAGTTTTATTCTACAACCACAAGCTTGAAAATTTTTTCCTTTTCTTACAAAGGTCTTTTCACATTGAGCTTTTATCTATTTTCATCAAGCGAAAGCAAAGTTTACTTTTACAAGAAATAATTGTACAAAAATAAAATTGAGCATCAGTTTGTTTGTTTGAATATCCATAAAACTGCACATTGAGACATCAATGACAGAGGTTAAGAGATAAACTTAAAAACTATTGTTTGTCTATTTAGCGTTGGAAATGGTATGCCAATCTGTGAGAATGTTTTGAAGTGCACGTATGTCTAATTCCAGACACAAAGGGGGAGAGAAACAAAGCAGGTGGTAAAATCAAAAAAGGTGGGTTTGAGGCAGACAGAGCAAGCTGGGAAATGTAGGGAGGGAATTTTACAACAAGCAACTTAACATGGACTAAGACATTCCTATCATTGGTGGGAAGAGAGTTAAGCTGCCTATAATGAACATAGGAGTTAGCAATGAAAGGCACAGAACCTCAAGGTTGTAGTGGGGTGTACATAGTTTGTAGAAATATTGGGATGGAAGAGGTTGAGAACAGATTCAAACATTAAAAAGGCTGCTTATTTGGAGGCATTGGAAGACCAAGGGCCAAGGCAAGTCTGTAGAACAATGGTGGTGAATAAGCAGGATGGTACGACAGGTTATGACTCGCTAGTATGGAAAATACTTTTCTGTAGTTTATTCTCAGCTCCAAGATATTCAATTACCTGACAACCAATTACACAGCTATTGGTAGATGGAAGGCCTTTGTCTTTGGTCTATGTACTGGAGACTAGATGTCAACCAACTTGCAACAGGCATAACCCCCGTGTCTGTCACATGTAATTAACTGTTGCCACCCAGCTACATGTGTACACAATCTCGTAGGTCCTGTCTGTAACCACTTTGTTACTACTTATTCAAAACATGCAATCATTCTTTCAAAACACTGGTTTTAACAGTTCTTTCTGATTTTAATCACTGAAATAATGGAGGACAGGGCAAGATATTAGCAGATTAGGATTAGTGAATTTACTAAGGCAGCCAACAGTCTGGATCAGCCTGACAGTAGGGGGAATGCCAAGTGAATAGTGAGGTTATAGTATTTGTTCAGGGAATCAGATGATGGTTTCAGACCATTCATTGAGAAAGAGAGAGTCTCTAAGGTGGTTTAGTGGACAACAGAATGGAGGAAAGTAGCAGAGGTGAAGTGAACAGATTGTCTGTGTCTTAGGTTACCAAGAAATCCTTGTACACAATGAATGTTAAACACCCAAAGGAAAACGGAGAGGTGTCTCGGGAAATAATGTGAATAGTAAAAAGAAGCTGGGGCTAATTTTATTATTCTGGTTGATTCTTCAGAGTCAGAGAGCCAGACAGTTTTGGGAAAGATAAGGAGGCTTTCAATGGAGCTTGAAGAAGTCTAGTTAGAACTGGTGGTGCAGTCACTTCTGTACCATACTGCTTAGTGTGCACATCCTGAAATTGAAAGACAGGGGCTACACCACAGAATTCCTCAGCAGTGACAAGAGTGAAAGTTTTGCTGCAATGACATCAAATGTAGAAGTACAGACAAAAGATTAGCAAACAGCAACAAATGGAGAACCCAAGGTCCAGGCAAGTCGGCAAACGAACAAGTTTTTTTTCTAATGGTGGATTGGAAGTGAATGGTGAATAAGCCATTCAAAATATTAGTCATTGGCAACCTTGTCAGTGATCCCTTAGAGAGCTTATTGGAAATAATTAAGGCAAAGGGTGACCTGAATGTGACAGAAGCATTTATATGGAGGGAGAGAATTAAGAGGATTGGAAGATAATTCACTGAGGTGAAAGAGCAAGAAGATGTGAGATTTGGGAAGAGAACTCTCTCTGTATAGTGACTGAGTGTGGAAAAAAAACATGATGTCCTGGAAAGAAACTTAAGATAGACTTAAAAGGAGGCCACTGGATTAATGCCATCTTGAATGAGAAGTGAGACATTCACAGATGAAGATGATTATCAGGACAACAAGGTAAGGGCAATGCAGCCATTAGGGGGCTCTAGGACGGTGCAGGTGGTAGAAAAGGAAGCCATTGGGAAGGCCCTAGAAACTGTGAAAGCATCACCAATTGCAAGCTAATTTTCAGTCAAAGTGGAGAAATTGTTACAATCATGCCCTTTTCACATTTGAACTGAGATTCTGGACAGAAATGCCAAAAATAACAGTGATTATTCATCTGTGGGTAGAATCTATGGGCAACAGAGATATGATGTGGCAGCGCCAGTGTTGAACTGGGATGGACAAAGTTAGATGACACACAAACATCAGGTTATAGTCCAACAGGTTTCTTTGAAAATACAAGCTTTCAGGGCACCAGTCCTAGCTCGCTACCAAAAGGAGCAGTGCTCCAAAAGCTTGTAGTTTGAAATAAACTTGTTGGACTATAACCTGGTGTCATGGAACAGTGATAGGTAGAGTGAACATTGGTGAAGACAATTCCCCCCAACTTCTAGAATGACTTAGTTGGGAGGGTTGGTGAGAGAATGTAGTAATTGAGATTGTTGTTCTTAACACAACAATGAATGTGTGGACCCTTCAGGGATTGCTAAATTGCAAAGCTTAATATTAGTAAATGTTCTTCTTATTAGAAATTCCAGGAATAAGGGAAAGTCAGGGTCAACTTACTGAAGTGATGTAAGTAATACAAATTAAAGTTACACCAGGGAAATAACTTTAAGTTATGACAGCTCAGTTTAGTTAAGTGGAATGTGTGGCCTATAATAGGTGGGAAGTTCTGGATCCTGTCACTGGCCTAGATGACTAAATACACAATAAATGCTGCCAGCAACAGAAGGCTCAGCTCCAGACCTCAGTGCTCAAGCAGTCACTGGAATCATTAAGGCATATCCACAAGAATAAGATTTATGTGAAATGCATATTCAGATAGATGGTGAGATGACATCTTAACAGCCTGGAGACTTAAACAGAATGAGTGACTGCCATGCAGTGCAAGAGAACCAGGTAGGTATTGCATGGAAACATATTCCGAAATTGATGTTCTGTTCTGCAAGCTAGTGAGGGTGCTGGTTCCACAACGGGGTGCAGAAAAATCCAAGGTTATGAAAGGATCAGCTGTAGACGGGGGAGCAAAAAGGAAGAACAATAACAATGATGTGGAGGTAGGGATCATTAGTTAAGGGGACACTTAGGTGTTTCTGTTGCTGTACATATGACTTCAACATAGTACATTGAACCCCCAGTGCTAGGATCGAGGATGTCACAAAGAGCTGCAGGACATTCTTCTGGGGGCAAGAGAGTAGACAGAAGTTGTGGTCCACATTGATACCAATGATTTGGATCTAAACAGAGTTGTGGTCCTAATACCAGAATTTAGGGGGTTAGCAAGAGAGTCAATAGATGAAGTTGGAGTAAGGGAGAAAATGGTGAAAATTCAGTCAGGTTTATTATGCACATATACGACTGCATGGAAAACAGTAAATAAGATTTGGGGATCATGATTTGGAGTTGCTGGTGTTATACTGGGGTGTACAAAGTTAAAAATCACAAAACACCAGGTTATAGTCCATAGGTTTAGTTGGAATCACTAGCTTTCGGAGTGCTGCTCCTTCATCAGGTCGGTGTGGAGTAGATGTGCAGATTTCCATGTGGAAATATAATATTGTTCAAGGTTTGTGTAAAGATTTGTCGCTCGGGTGCTGGTTGCAGTTGTTGTGGGTTTATTCGCTGAGCTGGGAATTTGGTTTTCAGACATTTTGTCCCCTTTCTAGGTGACATCCTCAGTGCTGTGGAACTTCATGTGTAAGTGCTACTCAACTGTATTGGTTGGAATTTATTTGGTTTTGTTCCTGCTGCTTCAGATTGCTTGTTGCAATGGTCGGATTATTGGGTCTACGTCAATGTATTTATTGATGGTGTCTGTGGATGATTGCCAAGCTTCCAGCAATTCTCTGGCTGTCCTCTGTTTGTCTTGTCCTACTATTGTTGTGTTGCCCTCATCAAGTTTGTGTATAGATGGCTGGTCATAGCGTTTAGTGCTGTGGTCATGGTGATGATGCTCTTCATCATTCATAGGACATCGGCATCTCTGTCCAAGGCCTATCCCGTACCTATTCAGTACCTATCCCTAATTGCCCAAAAGGCAGTTAAGAATAAACAACATTAATGTGGGTCTGAAGTCACACCTAGACCAGAGCACAAAACGAGACAGATTTTCTTCCTTCAAGGACATTAGTAAATTGGATGGATTCTTCCAACAATTGACAAAGGTTTCATGGTCATCAATACAATCTTAATTCCAGATGAGGTTGTAGCAATAACAGAGATCTTGGTCAAGGAAGGGCAGAATGAGGTATAAATATGTTTTGGTACAAGATGTTTAGAAAAGATATAAAGGTAAGGAAAGAAGGTTGGCAGTGTTGGCTCAGGAGCACACCACTGGAGTACTGGAGAAGGAAGACAGAGGGTTCAAGTAAAGAGCTAAGGAACAAGAAAAGTGCAATTACATTACTTGGTACAGTCAGTGGAACAGCATCTAATGGCAAAAATGAATAGGAACAACTAAGGCAATTACAGAGAAATGCAAACATTGTACACTGGTTAGAATTGGAGACATTAGCTCTTCAAATGCAGATGAGACAATTATAGCATTAAGGGCAGAGAGGGGCAAACATGCCTAGACTCTGCTTAGAAAAGTCTCCTACTGCACCATGTCCAGCTCAAACAGAAAGGATGCACTGTTGGAAATGTGGGAATCAAGTGTCAGTGGAGGGACTATATAGGAGACAGTGATTATTATATCATAGGTTTAAGATGATGATAGAAAAGAATAATGGATAACCCAAATTAATAATAACTAATTGGGAGATAGCTGACAGCATTGGAGCAAGAACAAAGCTGGGTCAGAGAGACTAGAACAAAAAGCTGATACGAAAAATTGTAATTAAACAATAGGTTATATCCAAAGAGGGGATGGTTGGGTTCAGTCAAGACATATCCCCTCAAAAGGGAGGGCAAACAAATCCAGATTGAAAAAGCAGAATAAAATGTATACTTATGACAAGTTTCAGGTAGAAATTGAGATCCAAGAGGAACAATGATGATTCAGATTGCCATGGGAAAATTATGATGTTGCGGCAGTAAGAAATATGTGGTTTAACGAAGGGCAGGACAGAATGTAATGTTTCTTCAGTACAAGATATTAAGAGAAGATATAAAAGTAAGGAAAGACATGCTGGCAGTATTGGTTGAGGAGCATACACTCATTGGAACTCATTACTACAGCGAGCTGTGGAGGCCAAGTCACTGAGTGTATCTAAAACTGAGATAGGTTGTTGATTTGTAAGGGAATCAAGGATTTCGGGGAGAAGGTAGTAGAATGGGATTGAGAAATATATTAGCCACGATTGTATGACAGAGCAGATTTGATGGGCCAAATGGCCGAATTCTGCTCCTCTGCCTTATGGTCGAGGGCAGCAATTTAGAGATGCAAAGAGCGATTATGAGCAAAGATGGAGGCTATCATAAAAAGGAATCGGAAAGTCTGAAGGCACATCAATAGCAACAGGGTGGTAAAAGGGGAGTAGCGCTAATTCAGGAGCAAAACAGGAATGGCTGAGCTTTTAAATGAATATATTAAGTCAATATTTACCATAGGGGCAGATGCTACCCAGGCCATACTGGCAGAGAAGGTAGCTCTCTCCCGAGAAGGGTTTCAAATTGAAACATTGGAGAGGCTATCAATACTTAACGTTGATAAACCTCTGTTTCCAAATGAAATCCATTTAATGATACTGAAGGAAGAGGGACTTGAAATTGGAGGACACTGGCCTTAATCATTCAGTCTTCCCAAAAATCAGGGACGACTAATGGTAGACGAATTGGAAAAGTTAGATTACACGGGATTCAGGGGAGCCTGCCAATTGGATACAAAATGGCTTACTGGCAGGAGACAGAGTAGAGATGCAAGGTTGTTTTTTGGACTGGAGGCCTGTTACCAATGGTGTTCCACAGGGATTGGTGCAGGGTCCACTTTTGTTTGTCATTTATATAAATGAATTAGATGAGAATATGAAAGTTTAATATCACACAACACCAGGTTATAGTCCAACAGGTTTATTTGGAACCACTAGCTTTTGAGTGCTGCTTCTTGATCAGGTGGGTGTCATATGTCTTATGGTCCTGCTTCACACCATCTGATGAAGAAGCAGATCTTCGAAAACTAGTGCTTCCAAATAAACCTGTTGGACGATAACCTGGTGTTGTGTGATTTTTAACTTTGTCCACCCCAGTCCAACACCGGCTCCTCCAAATCAGGAATACAGAAACCATGGTTAGTAAGTTTGTGGATGACACCCCAAAATTGGTGGTGCAGTGGATAGTGAAGAAATGCTATGTAATATTACAAAGAGATCTTGATCAATGGGCTGAGGAGTGGCACATGGAGTTTAATTTTGATGAATGGGAACTATTGCGTTTTGGTAAAACAAACCAGGGCAGGACTTATATATTTAAAATTGGGGCCTTCGGTAGTGTTGTAGAACACAGAGAGGTTGATGGTTTCAGGTAATAAATGGGAAAATTAAACAAAGTAATGGAGGTTTCTTGATCAATAACTTTCTTCAAACAAACTCATCCTCAAATGTAAATAAAGTCTCCTGCTTTTGTAATGCCACTTTTTTGCTTTAGCTTAATGCTACATTACAACTTTAATTTCTAAATAAGCAGCGCAATTTAGCTTGGAAAGTTCAGACAGACTGCTGAGGTAATATATTTATCCAACATATGGAAGCTATAAAAGTAGCCTAAAGTCCAGTAAATTATCAAATTTCATTTTTGTTGTTTGTGCAATATTGGCATGACTGGCTGGGCTAACATTTATTGCCTTTCCCTTGTTGACTTCAAAAGAATTGTGGTGAGCTGGCTTCTTGAGCCCCTGCAGTCCATTTGGTGTAGATGCACCCACAATGCGATGTTTACCATCATTCATGGGATGGAAGCATCTGTCCAGGCCAGTATTCATTGCCTATCTCTGATTGCCCAGAAGATAGCTAAGAATGTACCACATTGCTGTGGATCTAAAGTCATATGTAGTCCAGACCAGATAAGGAGACAGATTTTCTTCCCTAAAGGACATTGGTAAATCAGATGTGTTTTTCCAACAATTGACAATGGTTTCACGGTCATCTATATCCCCTTAATTCCAGATTCTTTATTGAATTCACATTTCACTGTCTACCATGGCAGGATTTGAACCACGGCTCTCGAAAATTAGCTGCGTTTCTGGATTAATAGTCTAGTAACAACATCATGAGGCCCTTGTCTCCCCAGGAAAATGTATGAAATATGTCTCTGATGACCAGTGAATCCAAAACTGGGCTCAAAGGTTAATGATACGGGGTAGGCCATTTATGACTAAGGTAAGAAGAAATCTCTTCATCCAGTGTGTCATTTAATTCTCTGCCACAGAGTTGGATGATCAGCCATAAGCATACTGAATCGTGGGACAAGCTCAAAAGGGGCAAATAGCCTACTTTTGCTCATGTGCGAAGGAAGGATTTCCAGTATATTAACTCAGTGGCACTAAAAAAAAATGGTGATTTACTTCTGAATCAGGAATGGTGAGTGGCTTGGAGAAGAAGTTCCAGATAGTGGTGTTCCCATGTACCTGCTGCCCTTGTGCTCATAGATGGCAGTAGTTGTGAGTGTGGAAGGAGTTATTTAACAAGCCTTGGTCAATTTCTGCACTGATCATCAGTGGTGGAGGAAGTGAATGCTTGTGGACATAGTGCCAATCAAGTTGGCTACTTTGGCCTGGACGGTGTTGAACTGATTGGGTGTTTTTTGGAGTTGTACGCATATACATTCAGCCACACATCTAACTTGTGCTTTGTACTATGTGGATATGCTTTACAGAATCAGGTGAGTTACTCGCTGCAGGATTCCTAGCCTCTGGCCTGCTCTTGTAGTCATTGTATTTATCTGGCCAGTCCAGTGCAATTTCAGTTCAATGGTAACCCCTCACATCTTGATCATGGGAGATTCAATGACAGAATGTCAACTAATGATAGCTAAAATTCTTTCTTGTTGAAACAGTTACTGCAAATGTTACTTGTTATGGTCAGCTCAAATCGGGATACTTTCGGACACTTGCTGCCTCTGGACATGGATTGCTTCAGAATCTGGAGTCATGAATGGTACTGAACACTATGTAATCACCAGCAAATGTTCACACCAATGATGGAGGCAAATTAACTGATGAAGTAGGTGAAGATGGCTGGGCTAAGGACATAGTCCTGAGGAACTTCTGCACAAATATCCTCATGCTAAGATGACTGACCTCCAACATGCACAAGTACCTTCCTTTGTGCTAGGTATGACTTCAACCAATGGAGGGAGACTGCCTCGAATCACATTGACTCTAGTTTAGTAAGGGGGTCTTGCAAGATATATTCAAGTCAAATGCGGCTTTGACATCAAGAGCGGTCCTGCCCAACTCATCTCTGGAGTTGAGATCTTTTGTCCAGGTTTGAAAAATGACTACAATGAGGTCAGGAGCTGAGCAGCCCTAATAAAACCTAAACTTCGGCATTGAAAAATTGTTCTACAGGATCACAGGGTCATCCACAAAGCCAGTTTACTTAAAAATCACCTTTATCAATTGTGGATAGGACAGAAGCAAGCCAGGGTCGTAATAACAATTCTACTCGCTTAGAAGAGAAAGCAGTAATTTCAGGGTGACATATTTATAATTATATAAAACAACCAGGAGTTCTAACTAGAATGTCGTATCCATTATATAAAGCTGCAATATGGGTAGGTATTAACTGTCTCTGTACTCAGGAAAGCAGGCTTAGTTCTGTCTTTTCCAGTAGCTTATTCCAGCTCTGTCCTTTAACGAATTCAGTTCTTCAGATATCAATTATATGAATTGGCAAATATATGACTCAGTGCACAATACATAGGAAACAGAGTTACTTTCAAGACTCTGCCCTTTGTGGTTTACAGAACAGAAGTTGTTTTATGTATACTACATGTTTGTTCATGCTCCATGTATAATTTTATGCTTCACTTAAAATATGTCCTTCACACAGTGATTCAGATATATTGGTAGATTGAAAGCAAACAGATTGCCCTTGCTTAATCTAGCTAAACATGACTTCAGACCCACGGCAGTGTGATTTGACTCCCA
Organism: Chiloscyllium punctatum; assembly: GCF_047496795.1. Lineage (NCBI taxonomy): Eukaryota > Metazoa > Chordata > Chondrichthyes > Orectolobiformes > Hemiscylliidae > Chiloscyllium > Chiloscyllium punctatum. Next base: position 85,250,404 of record NC_092745.1, read on the forward strand.
ACAGTTCTCTTGAAATAGGACCACAAGTCTCAGTTATATCAAACCCTAATTAAACATTCCAGCAAGCATAAAACCAGGTAGAAATGCATAAATTGTTTCATGTGGCAATTGTAATGTCCTGATCACATGTTCAGAGAGCATCAAAATCCTTTTTGACAACACAGCATTATAAGCTAAACAATTCCACAACATCCAATCAGATTAAAGTTCTGCAGTACCACAATATCCACTTGTGAACATTAGTGGGTGATTAACAACTAATAAAAAGATGAGGCTCTATCAACCTTAATAACGGCAGAATCCAGAAAGAGTGCATGAGGCAAGGGTGAAGCACCTACCATTCTGCTTAGTGAGAAGGGTCAATGGATGACAGCTAAATAACTACCTGGAATCCAAAGGTTACTACAATGTCAGATGACATAAATTATAGTTGTATTCCCTGGAATTAAGGTGGTTATGGAGTGATTTGATCAGAGTTCAAAATAATAAAGGGAATAGAGTAGACAGAAAGTAACAATTTCCATTGGTTGAGAAGTCTAACAAAATTAGATCAGATTTTTCAGAAACTAAATTAGGCAACAATTCTACACAAAAAGGTTTAGGAATCTTCCACCAATGGCAACTGATACTATATCACTTGTAAATTTCAAACCTAAGAAACTAGATTTATTACATAAGCGTATTAAAGAGATATGAAGCAAAGTTTGGTCCTGGATCAGCCACGATCTCACTGAATGGTGGCACCGCAGGCCCAATGAGATATGTAATCTCCTCCTGTTATGTTCCTATCATCTGACGACCTCCAGAGTTTACAAGCATTACTGCGATAACAGCCTTTTGCCAATTTGATTCACTCTGCATACCATCAAGAAAATATGGGTGCACTGGATACTGGAAAGGTTATAGACTCTGACAACATTCCCATTGCAGTGTTGAGGACTTGTACTCTATAACTAGCTGCACCCCTGACAAAATAAAAACAGAAAGTGCTGAAGAAACTCATCACGTCTGGCAGCATCTGTTGAGCAAGAAAGAAAGTTAATACTTTAAATCCAATTATGCACCTTTGAAACTAGTCAAATTGTTCCAGTGCAGAGCCACCAGCATCTAATCGAAAACTACAAATATTGCTCAAACGCCTCCAAAAGCAGACAAATTCCAATCTGGCCAATTACAACCCTCTTAGTCTTGTCTAAAGCATAAGCAAAGTGCGGACATGTTCATGTAGCTGCAGTATTTATATGCGTTAAGGACACGCGGTTAGACTTGCTTCTTGAATGTCACTAGTAACTTGTACGGTATAAATGTTAGTTGCAACAAATCTGAATATTGTTTCAGTCTTGCTGCGCATGGCTATGTTCCTTCATCATCAAAGCAACTGTACACTACAATCATAATTGAACTTCACTCCGACATTATGACAGAAGTAACGCTATTCTTGAAGCATCTAAGATATATGGCTTCCAACAATCACAATAATCTTCTTTTCTACTAGGTATGACTCTGATCAGCAGAGAGTTTTCCACCTGATTCCTACTGACTCCAGTTTGGCTAGGGCTTGGAGATGCCAGACTTGGTCAAAATACTGCTTTGATATTAAGTAATGCTCATCTCATCTCTGGAGTTCAGCATTTTTGGTCCATGCTTGAACCAAGGCATAATCCAAAATGGTTTATGAGAGTGCTCGTGACAGAATAATAATTAAACATCTGTGAGTTGGTGATGTAGTAATGTCAGCAACATTTTCTATTGCTTTTCTGACAACTGAAAGTAGGTTGGAGTTATCCTACATCTTGCAGACATGGCAAGGCTGCACAATCTTTGGCATTCATAATGTTAGCATCGAATGGATGACTATGCTGGAAGAACTTGTTAGGAGGCATAAAGAGTTTTACACCACAACTCTTCAGGGCTTTATCAGAATGTTGACTGGTTTCATACCCTTCAGTTCAATCAACTGTTTTTTGATATCACATGTAGTGATTTGAAATTTGGCTTCTCTGATGGAGGGTGGTCTCATGTCATTCATTCGGCACTTTTCCGGATGAAGATAGTTGCATACACCACATAGCAGAGCTGCCGCTTACATTGACTGACTGGGCCCTGCCATCATTATGGATGGCGATATTCCTGGAGTTTCCACCACCTGTTGTTGAATTAAACAATAGACAAGAGGTGCAGCAGTAGGCCATTCTGCCCTTCGAGCCAGCACCACCATTCATTATGATCATGGCTGATCATCCTCAATCAGTATCCTGTTCCTGCCTTATCCTCATAACCCTTGATTCCACCTAATAGTTACTATTTTTCATGGGAAAAAAGCTTTGTTTTGATCCAATGATTATAGGATTGTGACACACTTCCTATGGCATGCTGTTTCAGTTGCTTAGCAGGCATTCTGTCCAAATTACTGTTCACCAGATTGACAACTCATATTCAGGTTTCCTGGTGCTGCTCCCGGCATGTTCTCCAACATTCCTCACTGAACCTGATTTGCTATCAATAATGAACAGAACGATTTGCCAGGCCATGATGTTAACAGTTGACAGGACATAATTTTGCTGCTGCTTATGGGTCTCATGACCTCGTGAAAAGCCAGTTTTCAGCTGCTCGTTATTCCCTAAACCTATTCCACTAAATAGCTTACAAGATGATGGGTAGTACCCTCAATGTGAAAATTAGAATTTATTTCCATAAAGACTGCATAATGATTAGTTACATCAACAATACCACAAGTAGAAGCATCTGCAATGGGTAGATTTGAGAGGGTAAGATCAAGTTAAGTTTCCTATCCATTGGCCCTCTCACTGTCAGTGAAATGTAGCATTTGTGACCTTCACGATTTCACTCTTGCTGACAGACACAGAAGTCCAAACAGAGGGATACTGACTCAAACTGAGATACAGTAGTAGATATTAATAAGCAGGTAGATTCCTTGCCTGTGGTTGACCCAGTGTGGAATGTTCTTGGGATCTAGAATTAATGCTGAGAACTTCCGGGGCCATTTCATGACTGAATACCACTCCAGTGTCTCCTTTAAAAGATCTGTTGATTGGGTGGGATGCATTCAAGGATGATGATTATGGATGAATCTGGAAATGTGGATTGGGGATGTAAATGAATTCTGGTATGACTATGCTAGGCTACTGCTTTTGTAGTTTGTGAGCAATCTCTCCCTATTCTGATTTAAATCCCCAAATTTTGATGGAGGATTTTGCAGGGTTGAGTAGGGAGGATGTGCCTCTCTCATTTCTGGCGTCAACATCAAGTAATTAATCAGGTTTTCCTTTTCTGGTATGAAATAGTATTTTATTTTATCTTTTAATAATTCATGTTCATTCTCAACTTTGTGTAAAACACCTCCATCTATCACAACTCTGGGCCAACTGAACAGAGAGATTTAGTGGCTGACTGCTCTGAAAGCCTTAGTACAGGGATAAAATTTAAGAAACTTTGTGTATTCTAAGAGGAAGGCAGAGCTGCAGTGCCCTCTATCTACCTGAATGCAGAAGTAGTTATTTTGAATTGCTCTGTGCAACATTGCAACACACAGAATTATTAAAATAAGACAGACTTTTGTTCTTATGTGTATGTTTAGCTGACTGTGCACAATGTGTGCCAACCACAAGATGCAGTTTGTGTATAAATGTTGTGCAGTTGTAAAATATAAACTAGTCAGCAATAAGAATTCAATGACCCTTTAAGTATTATTTTCGGAAAGTTTGATGCTCAAACAAAAGTGATAGTGTTTCACAGCCCCAGAAGCCACCCTGTAAGCAGAAGGAAGTAAAACTGTTAACATGTCATTATCTACTAAAAAGCTTCTTGCTTGTCTATCTTATTTGCAAATAATGATCCAACTGATAGAGTCATACAGCACAGAATCAGACCCTTCGGTTGAACTCATCCGTGCTGACCAGACATCCCAATCTGACCTAGTCCCATTTGCCAGCATTTGGCCCATATCCCTCTAAACCGTTCCTATTCATATACCTTTTAAATGTTGCAATTGTATTTGTGTTCACTAATCCCTCTACGTCAAAGAGTTACCCCTTAGTTTCCTTTTAAAATCTTTCCCCTCTCACCTGAAACCTACGTCCTCTAATCTTAGACTCTCCCACTCTAAGAATAGTGATATAAAATAGTAAAGCTGCTTTAAATTACAGCAAGGCTTTTTTAAAGATAGGGATAAAGGATCCAAAAGGACTAAGGTGAAGAGTAACAGAGATTTTTATCCAGTGCCCTTGCAATATTTATCGATCAATCAACATCACACACAAAGGATTACTTGTTTATTATATTGTTGATTGTGGGAGTTTGCTATGCACAATTTACTTGTTTTTCCTATATTACAATAGTGACTATTGTTACAATCATGATGTATGTGTTCATATTTTGGAAACTGTAGTTTTACATTTACAGCAAATCTCCATGACAGCAAGTCTGGGTGATTTGATTGCTGGAGATCAAAAGACGACTCAGATTGTTTTACTGTAAAGAATGTGTAAGGAATTTATGCTTGGATACTATGGCAGCAGTTTCTGGCTTTGTGATGAGTAGTCTCTGTTTCTCCTGAAGTCCCGAAAAGTAGGACAAGGTTTACAAAATAGTTATTTTTTAAGCTGACCATTACCTCCTTACACAAAATGAAAAGGAGTTGGTATCAAAGATAGCTATTTAGCAGTTCTATCTGGATGCAAGGCAAATACTTTCCACAATGCCCTGGAGAAGAGGGTGTATGAAGCCATATTTAAGACCAGGCTACAGCCTGCCCTACAAATCAACAGACAATAAAGGTGAGAGCTTGAAATTATAAAGCTACCAGATGCTGATAGGATATCGTCTCCAGTCAAAGAGGTACATCATGCACCTTCAACAGATTCCACAAAGTTTGTCCAAGCATGGCCAAGGGCAACACAAATCATTGGCACAGTCTTTATTGCTTATGGTGAATTTAAGAAGCTCTCTGAAAACTGAGCAAAGTGGTTGGTGATAGTACTCAAAAAATATTTCAGGGCAATAAGGCGAGAGGAATCTATTGAAAGCTATCACTACCTATGCTCTGTTTGTTACAAGGACTGAAATTCTATAAAGAATATAATGGGTGATAAGCATTTAAAAGAAAATTCACTCTATAGTTTAAAGTACAAGTTGGCTACAAACCATAAAAGTGTTTAGTCATTGAGCTTTTGGTCATTTGCTGCAGCAACATTTTAAAACTGGGAACACTAACACGTTAATCTTTCAACAGTTAACTGCATCTTGAATCTCTTTCTAAAAGTTGTTAGTCTCCCATGGAGATTGTAACACAATAAGGTAAGAGTTGTTCACTGATTGTAAAAAGGTTTCAGGGATCCAGTGGTTGTGAATAAATTTCTTTCTTTTCTAATGGTTAGAAATAATTTTGGAGCACATAATCTCCAATTCCAATAGCTACCCAATTACTTAAATCACAAAGATGATTGTGTGGCTGGGGGGGTGGTTTCAAGAACATGCAAGTTTAGAAGGAATGCTGCTGTAGCACAATTAGACAGTATCCAATTTGCCAACAGGTTTCATTCTGGAAGTCACTCGCAGATTAGAGAGTTATAGAGGTGTACAGCATGGAAACAGACCCTTCAGTTCAACTCATCCATGCCAACCAAATATCCTAACCTCATCTAGTCCCATTTTCCATCACTTGGCCCATTTCCCCCCAAATCTTTCCTATTCATATACCCATCCAAATGCATCTTAAATGTTGCAATTGTACCAGCCTCCATCACTTAATTTGGCAGTGCATTCCATACATGCAACACCCTGTGCGTGAAAAAGTTGTCTCTTACACTTTAAATTTCTCCCCTCTCACCCTAAACCTAGGCCCTCTAGCTCTGGACTCCCTCAACCCAGGGAAAAGACCCTGTCTATTTACCCTATTCATGCCCCTCATGACTTTATCAAACTCTATAAAGTCACCCCTCAGCCTCTGATGCTCCAGAGAGAACAGCCCCAAGCCTATTCGGCCTCTCCCTGTAGCTCAAATCCTCCAATCCTTGTAAATCTTTTCTGAACCTCTTCAAGTTTCACAACAGCTTTCAGATAGATGAAAGGTCAGAATTGCACAAAATATTCCAATAACCAATGTCCTGTACAGCCAAAACATGACCCCTAAGTCCAATAATCAATGCTCTGTCCAATAAAGGAAAGCATACCAAATGCCTTCTTCACTGTCCTGTTTACCAGTGACTCCATTTTCAAGGAACTATGAACATGCACCCCGAAGGTCTCTTTGTTCAGCAATACTCCCCACGAGCTTACTATTAAGTCTTTAAGTCCTGCCCTGATTTGCCTTTTCAAAATACAGCACCTCACATTTATGCAACTTAAACTCCATCTGCCAGTCCGCAGCACATTGGCCCATCTGATCAAGATCCCATTGTACTCAAAGGTAACCTTTTTCGCTGTCCACTACACCACCTATTTTGGTGTCATCTGCAAACTTACTAACTATACCTCCTATGTTCAAATCATTTATATAAATCATGAAAATCAGTGGACACAGCACCGATCCTTGTGGCACACCACTGGTCACAGGCCTCCAGTCTGAAAAGTGACACTCCACCACCACCCTTTATCTTCTACCTTCAAGCCAGTTTTGTATCTAAATGGCTACTTCTCCCTGTTTTCCATGAGATCTAAACTTGCTCGCCAGTCTACCATAAGGAACCTTGTCGAGAGTCTTACTGAAGTCCTTATAGATCACATCCACTACTCTGCCCCTCAGCAAACCTCTTTGTTACTTCTTCAAAAAACTCAATCAAATTCGTGAGACATGACTTCCCATGCACAAAGCCATGTTGAATATCCTTTTTTTAAATAGGTATTCTTCTTGAAAAAAAGGGAATTTTTAAACATTTTTAACAAAATTACAAAGTAATACAAACAAGTATAAACACTAATATACAATTAAATATATATAAACAAAAACAAAAACACGAAAAAATAAAAAAAAACCCAACTAACTACTAATCTATCCTGCAAACAACCAAAACATAAAATAGGATATCATACATTACTTGTGAAAAATAACAGAATAATTAAATAATTAAGTACATACTCAAAATGGATTAACATCAAGTCATGATAAAACCCGTATTCATAGGGGATACCTCCTCCCGGGGATCCTCGGACCAGCCAGAACCGCTACCATAGCCAGACAAAAGCCCTTGACAATATGCCCGAAATATCTGTGTCGATATCGTTCAGAAAGGGCTGCCATACCTTATAGAATAATTCAGTTTTTCGGTGCACCATATTTGTGAGGAAATCAAGGGGGTATATTCTATGATTAACCTGGGTCAATTCGAAAGTCCTGAAGGGCCCTCAGCTACCCAAAACACGAAGATATTTTACCTTGCATAAAAAGAGCGAATGGAAAATAGTTCCCTCCCGTGCACATCCAGGGAGGGCAAATTTGAAAAGCCCAGGAGAAGAGACATTGGATCCAATCTAATCTCCGTTTCCAAGACTTTTGTCAGAGCATTTGCTATTCTGTCCCAGTATCTACGTATTTTGTGACATGTCCACAAACAGTGTGTGAGTGCCCACTTCTATTTTGCATTTAGGACACATTGGGGATGTTCCTATCCTAAATTTTGCAAGTCGTTCAGGTGCTATATGAGCCCTATCTTTAATTCAACAGCTTGGGTTCTATTACAAATAGAGATCTTTCTGGTATTTTCCCAGATGTCCTTTCCCTTTCTAAAGGGATTTCTAACCCCAATTCCTGATTCCATGTTTTAAACAATTGGTCCATGTCTTTTGATACCTCATTATGTAATGAGTGTTAAAGAGTACTGACCGAGGGTGGACCCATTGGCCATAGCACTCTTCTTTCCCTATCCGATTTGTAGGGACTGTCTAATAATGTGGTCTACTTCTGTATATAATCTTGTATTTGGAAATACCGAAAAAGGTCTCCATCAGGCAGTCCAAACCTCTGGTGCAACTGCTCAAAAGACATCATAACCTCCGCACTGAACAGGTCCCCCAAGCAAGTGATACTTCTGGACCTCCATGTTTTAAATATAGCGTCTGTCAGCCCTGGCTGAAAACCCGATGCTCCCACTAGAGGAGTATAAGGAGAGTTTTTTTGTAGGTTACCCTCATCTTGCCGCATTATCCTCCAGGCTTTAATTGTAGTTAATACAATAGGGTTTTTGCAATAGCCCATAATAGCTCTCATCTTATCTAAAAATAAAAGATTGATGAGGGAACATTTTCCTTGGGAGGTCTCAATGTCTAACCAATTTGATTGTGGGTCACAAGAGACCTAATCAGCTACACAGCATAATAAAGAGCTCAACTGATACCTCCTAAAGTCTGGAAGATCCAGTCTTCCCCTTGCTTGTGGAAGCTGCAGCTTTTTTAATCTGATAAGGGGCCGGCTATGATTCCAAATAAAGGAACCAAGCCAGCCATGTAGCTTATGCCACGCCAGTCTCGGCAACATCAGAGGAAGCATTCTCATAGGATATAGGAGACGAGGCATAATATTCATTTTAACTAGAGCTACTCTGCCTAAACAGGATATTGGGAGATCTCCCCAGCGGTGAAGGTCCTGCCTTAATTTCTCTAGTAGGTGCACAAAATTGGCTTTATACAGCTGACCAAATACTGGGGTGATAAAACTACATAAGTATAGAAAACCCTCCAGTGACCACCGAAAGGGAAAGCAAGATCTGTCCAATAAATTGGATATACTAGCAAGGCCACCCAACGGCATGGCCTCCAATTTCATAAAATTGATTTTATAGTCTGAGAACATATTAAATAGATTGATTACTTGAATTAGGCGGGGCAAGGATAGCAAAGGATTACTTAAGAAAAGGAGGACATCATCTGCTAAGAGAGTGATTTTACATTTACCCAAACCAACCCTCGTAGCCACGATGTTAGAGTCGATTCGTATCGTTTCCGCTAGTGGTTCAGTTATTAGCGTGAATAATAACGGTGAGAGAGGACATCCCTGATGACAGCCCCTATCCATACTGAAGCTATCCGAACCTAAACCATTGGTGATCACAGCTGCTTTGGGCCATTGTATAATATTGAGACCCATTTAGAAAATACCTCTCCGACACAGAATCTTTCCAGTGTGTAAAAAAGATATGACCATTCTACCCGATCAAATGCCTTCTCTGCATCCAAAGAGGCAACTATCCCTGGTATTCTTTCCTGTTGACAGGCTTGTATCGTATTTAAGACCCTTCTAATATTGTTAGTTGATCTACGGCCCTTGATAAACCCTGTTTGATCCTCTTAGAAATAGACAATAGGTGCAGGAGTAGGCCATTTTGCCCTTCGAGCCTGCATCACTCTTATGATATTTGGTAAGACCCTCTCCAATCTTAATGCTAACGTTTTAGAAAGGATTTTAAAATCCACATTTAGCAAGGATATTGGTCTATATGATGAGTAATCTTCTGGGACCTTTCCTTTTTTAAGAATGAGGGAAATATTTGCGGGAGGCAGCCCTGACTATGTGAGTAATTATACATGTCTATGAGTGGACCAGCCAGTTCCCCTATAAATTCTTCATAAAAATCAACCTGGAATCTGTCTGGTCCAGGTGCTTTGCCACTCTGAAGCTGTCTAATTGCGTCGAGTACTTCCTGGGTTGTCAGGGGGGCATTCAGGATCGACACCTGCTCAGAGGTTAAATCCGGAAAGGCCAAATTTTTAAAGAAAGACTCCATCTTCTTAGTTCTATCCTCATAGTCCTGCGATTTATACAATTCAAAATGGAACTTTCTAAAGGCTGTATTGATCCTTTTACAACCACAAGCACTTTCCCTAATGAATGTGATAGCTTGAGGAGTCTTTTTTTTTCCCTAGCAAGATATGCTAGGTATCTGCCAAGCTTGTTGTCATATTCATATAGTCTTTGCTTTGCAAATAATATTTCCCTCTTTGCTGTTTGGGTAAATTCGGTATTCAAGGCTGTCCTAAGGGCTGTGGTCCTTTGTAGCTTAGTAATCGAGGACCTATCAACATACGCTGTCTCAGCTGCCTTCAAGCGAGCCTTGAGCAGGCACTGTTGTTCTCCCTTTCGTCTTTTCTGGGTCGCAGAATAGGAGATGATCAAACCTCGCGCATAAGCCTTAATGGTCTCCCACATTGTCAACTGGTTACTGGCCGTACCTGAATTAATTTCCAATAAGGTTTTGAATTCCTGAGAAAAATATTTTAAAAATTTGCTATTCTTCATTAAGAAAGAATCCATACACCAATGTCGGAGGTCTGTCCTATTGTCCCTAGTCTTAATTCCATATATACTGCGGCATGATCAGGGATTGCTATATTACCTATTTTGCAGGACAATATGGAATTCAAAAGGGTAGAGGGAGCAAAAAACATATCAATTCTAGTATGACACTTGTGTGGGTTAGAGTAGAAAGCAAAGTGTCTGCCCCGGGGGGGGGAGGTGAAGACACATCCACACATCTACTAGCCCTAGCTCCTTATTCAGATCCACCAATTGTCTAGATCTAAGAGATATACCCATCGTACTCTTGGGTATCCTACCTGTCTCTGAGTCCATAAGACAATTAAAATTTCCTCCTTTAATTGTAAGGGGGGGGGCCCCCAAAAGCCATCAACTTGAAGAACGCTTCCGTTACAAATTTGAAGGGGTGTGCCGGGGGTAAGAAAGATTCAAAATCCCATACTCCTCTCCATTTATTCGGGCTTTGATCAGTATATACCGACTAGATTCATCTTTTATCTGGCTTAAGATTTTGAAAGGAAGATTCTTCTGAATGAGAATGACTACTCCCCTACTTTTTGAACTAAAACATGAGAAAAAGGCCTGGTCAAACCCATCCTGTTGTAATTTTAAGTGGTTGAATACCCTTAATTAGCCCTTGCCTTTTCAAATGCATATAAATCCTGTCCCTTAGGATTCCCTCCAACAACTTGTCCACCAACGATGTCAGGTTCACGGTCCATAGTTCCCTGATTTTCACTTCCCTAGTTTCCCACAGAGTTCTAGGGTATACCTGATAAGGTCCTGGGGATTTATCCACTTTTATGTGTTTTAAGACATCCAGCACCTCCTCTTCTGTGATTATGGACATTTTTCAAGATGTCACCATGTATTTCCCTACATTCTATATCTTCCATATCCTTCTCCACCGTTAACACTGATGCAAAATACTCCTTTCGCATCTCCCCCATCTCCTGTGGTTCCACACATGTGCTGCCTTGATGATCTTTGAGGGGCCCTATTCTCTCCCTAGTTACCCTTTTGTCCTTCCAATATATTTATAAAATGCCTTTGGATTCTCCTTAACCCTATTTGCCGAAGCTATGTCCCCTTTCTGTCCTCCTGATTTCCCTCGAGTATACTCCTACCACCTTAATACTCTTTAAGGATTCACTCAATCTCTCCTGTCTATACCTGACATACGATTCCGTCTTTTTCTTAACTAAAACCTCAATTTCTCTTGTCATCCAGCATTCTCTACACCTACCAGCCTTGCTTTTCACCCTAATAGGAATAAACTGTATCTGAACTCGTTGTCTCATTTCTGAACACTTCCCATTTTCCAGTCATCCCTTTTCCTAGAAACATTTGCCCCAATCAACTTTTGAACATTCTTGCCTAATACTGTCAAAATTAACCTTCCTCCAATTTAGAACTTCAACTTTTAGATCTGGTCTATCTTTTTCCATCACTATTTTAAAAACTAATAGAGTTATGGTCACTGGCCCCAGAGTGCTCCCCCACTGACACCTCAATCCCCTACACTGCCTGATTTCACAAGAGAAGGCCAATTTTTGCAACTTTTCTAGTTGGTACATCCACATACTGATTCAGGCAATTTTCTTATACACACTTAAATGCCTCTCTACTTAAACCCTTAACACAATAGCAGTCCCAGTCTACATTTGCAAAGTTAAAATCCCCTACCATAACCACCGTATTCTTAACTAAGATCTCAAATTCCTGCTGACTATTGGTGGGGAGGGGGATCTATAATACAATCAATTTGCAGACAAATCAGAACACAATGCAGGACAATGGAAATCAGCTCTTCCTAAGTACAGGAAATATTTTAATGCCATGGGATCACACTCATGAGTACAAATCTTCATAAATCACGGACCTCTGGAATTGTTTCTATCATGCTAATTGTAAAGCTTTGAATTAAATCCAAAAGTTGAAATGCACACTGATAACAATATTTTTTGTCAAAATCAGAAATTGTCTTTTCAAAGTAGCCAAAACAAAAAAAAAGTGTTATAATCTGAAAAGAATTATTCTATACAGTACAGGAACAGTTGCTTTACTATTTTTCAAATTCAGAGCTTACATAACTAACAATGGTCATAGTGGGTGGTCCACATTTTGTTTAGATTCCCTACAGTACGGAAACATGCCCAACAAGTCCGCACCGATCCTCTGAAGAGTAACCCACCCAGACCCATTCCCCTACCCTTAAAATTCACAGTAAATTGCGATACAATTTACTGCATATGCTCTAGCTGCTATCATTCCACTTACTGCTTCTGGCTAAAGGTGTCTCCAATTGTTGCCTGCAAACACCTGCCTCTTAGTCAGACGCCAAATTCTAAAATGCTGAGGTGGTACACATTCATGCAGTTACCCAGATTTCCAACACCATTCCCACCTCGTATGATCAGATCACCAAGCTTTGCTCTGACCAATTGGTTGTGGAACAACTTTGTCTCTGGGTTGCTTTGTGTCAGCATGCAAGGAATTTTGTCATCGCTACAATAAAAAAAATCTGCCTTATTCCATAGCAAAGCTGTATACATTTGAGAAACTTTGAAGCCTGCCAACTGGAATAGTAAGAAATGTGCCAGACCATGAAGTTACAGCCTATAGTCAAATGCACTGCTGCTGCGGCCTAGGACTAGGTCAGTCATGGATAGCCAGTTTTGTTCATTGTCTTTGCAGCTTGGCATTTATGCCCACGGTATCATCACTTAAAAGACAGGTCTTTGTACAGTCCTTGTAAAACAATCATTTCCCTCCTTCCGTTTGTTTCATAATGGCATGCCTTGAGTAGCATACCCTCAGGAGTTACTGCATATTAAGGAGAGGGTATCAAATTGCTTCACTAACAGCAGCCAGTTGATTTTTTTACAATCTTTTTGGTAACCCACAAATTTCAAAATTTATTTGGATTTGATCTGACACATGGCAGTAGGCATTGAAAGGGTCAGGACATATTTAACTAACTCAAAACCAAGAACTGCTCTAAATTACAAAGGAAGACAGGGCCACGACAAGATGTGCAAAGCAGGGAGTTTTTCTTAATCCTACAGAGAAATGATTGCTAAAACAAAACGGAAACCTGTTTTAAAACTATGAAGGGTACCTCATCACACTAATGCACATAGGGTGGTAACTCAGAAAAACACTTAAGAAATAATGACTAATCAGATAGTCTTGAAACAGAAAGAGAAATAATCACATTGTAATTAGCAAACATTCACTAAAAAGTACGAATGTCCAGCTAGGAATTTCTGAGTCACTGGTCATGCGGGTCCTTGTGTGGCTGATAAGCCAGAGCCTACATCCCCTTTGACAAAGGGTCAGTTAGACTCGAAATGTCAGCTCTTTTTTCTCCTTACAGATGCTGCCAGACCTGCTGAGATTTCCCAGCATTTTCTCTTTTGGTTTCAGATTCCAGCAGCCGCAGTAATTTGCTTTTATCCTATTGTCTTTGACAATAGATCTGGTACATGTTTCTAGAAAGTGGACTTGTTCCTTGGCCTTGATCACTGGCATTCCTTCCTCTGTTTCCTTTTTTGTACTTCCTCTTGCCACAATTCTCAAAGCATTGTGTCTCTTCAAACATGAGGTTCCTCAAAGTCAGTTTCTTCTGGACAAAGATCTTCCACACATAAACATCCAAAACTCTGCGCATTTTGAGGGAAGCTTTCAGGGGAATCCCCTCTTGGTTGAATGCGTTTTTTGAGGTGCGCAAAGATGATTTGCTTTGTAGTTACAACACAAGCATCCTAAACATACAGCCAGCCTCGTGGAGTTGGTTTGAGATGATCATAGTCTTGATGATGATGCTATCAGCTTCTTCAAGCATGCTGATGTTAGTATGCCTGTCCTCACAGATGATGCAGAGAATCTGTTGCAACCAGCATCGATGGTACTTCTCAAGGGCATTGAGGTGGCATCTGTACGGAGTCCAAGGTTTGCAACCATATGGAAGAATGAGAAGAATGACAGTCTCTTACACAAGAATCTTGATAACAGTACAGATGTCACAGTCCTTGAAGACTGTCATCTATAGGCATCCAAAGGTGGCGCTCAAAGGTGGTGTGTTGGCTCTCCTGCCGATAAGAGGCAGTTTGTCAGGTTAGGGAAGTGCTCCACGATTGTGAAGTTTTCCATGTTAACCCTACTGGAGGGATGGACAGAACTTGCCTTGGATAGGTAGATAAAAAAATAAAGACTTCAGTCTTCTTGAAGTTGAGGCATTAAGTGGGGATTAAAGATTTTCTTCAGATAGTGCAGAGATAACATTGTCATCCGTATACTTAAGTCCACGAGCAATCACAACAATGTAAGTACATGGAGAAAATTATCAATGCAAGAGGGATTTTTTAAAAAAAAATTCATTTGTGGAATGTGGGCCTCACTGGCTGATCAGCATTTATTGCCCATCCTTAGATGCCCTAGATAAGGTGGTGGTGAGCTGCCTTCTTGGACTGTTGCAGTCTACCTTCTGTGGGTTGACCCACAATACCATTTGGGAGGGAATTCTAGGATTTGAACCAAGCTACAGTGAAGGAACTGCAATATTTCCAAGTTAGAATAGCGAGGGGAATTTGATGGTGGTGGTATTCCTATATATCTGTCCTTGCCGTTCTCGATGAATGTGTTTGTTCGTTTGGAAGGTGCTGTCTGAGGATCTATGGTGGACTTCTGCAGCGTACCTTGTAGATAATACACACTGCTGCTGATTTTCTCTGATTGAGGGAGTGGACGCTTGTGGATGTAGTGCCAATCAAGCATGCTGCTTTGTCTGGGATGGTGTCAAGCTTCTTCAGTCTTGTTGGGGCTGCACTCATCCAGGTAAATGGGGTGTTTTCCATCACTCTTCTGACTTGTGCCTTGTAGATAGTGGACAGGCTTTGCGAAGTCAGGTGGCCAGTTATTCACTGCAATACTACGAGCCTCTGACCTGCTCTTGTAGACAGTGTCTATATGGTGAGTCCAGTTTCTGCTGGATTGCTCAATAATAGCCCCCAGGATGTTGATAGTGGGGGATTCAGTGAGGTAACATGACTTAATAAAAGATAAAAACAAGGACTGCAGATGCTGGAAACCAGAGTCTAGATTAGAGTGGTGCTGGAAAAGCACAGCAGTTCAGGCAGCTTCCAAGGAGTAGTAAAATCGACGTTTCGAGCAAAAGCCCTTCATCAGGAATACGGGCAGAGTGCCTGATGGGTGGAGAGATAATTGAGAGGAGGGTGGTGGTGGGGAGAAAGTAGCATAGAGTACAATAGGTGAGTGGGGGAGGGGATGAAGGTGATCAGTCGGGGGGAGGGTGGAGTGGATAGCTGGAAAAGATAGGCAGGTAGGACAAGTCATGGGGACAGTGTTGAGCTGGAAGTTTGGAACTGGGGTGAGGTGGGGGAAGGGGAAATAAGGAAACTGTTGAACTCCACATTGATGCCCTGGGGTTGAAGTGTTCCGAGACGGAAGATGAGGCGTTCTTCCTTTAGGCGTCGGATGGTGAGGGAGCGGCGATGTAGGAGGCCCAGGACTTCCACGTCCTCGGCAGAGTGGGAGGGGGAGTTGAAATGTTGGGCCACAGGGCGGTGTGGTTGATTGGTTGCGGGTGTCCCAGAGATGTTGCCTAAAGTGCTCTGATAAGAGGCATCCAGTCTGCCCAATGTAGAGGAGACCGCATCGGGAGCAATGGATACAATAAATGATATTGCTGGATGTGCAAGTAAAACTTTGATGGATGGGGAAGGCTCCTTTAGGGCCTTGGATGGAGGGGAGGGAGGTGGTGTGGGCGCAGGTTCTGCAATTCCTGCAGTGGCAGGGGAAGGTGCCAGGATGGGAGGGTGGGTTGTAGGGGGGCGTGGTCCTGACCAGGTAGTCACAGAGGGAACGGTCTTTGCGGAAGGCGGAAAGGGATGGGGAGGGAAATATATCCCTGGCGGTGGGGTCCGTTTGGAGGTGGCGGAAATATCAGCGGTGGATTTGGTTTATGCAAAGATTGGTAGGGTGGAAGTGAACTCCTCGGATGCTGCCTGAACTGCTGTGCTTTTCCAGCACCACTCTAATCTAACACTACTTAATGTCAAGGTAGTGGTTAGATTGTCTCTTACTGTGATGGTCATAGCTTGGCATTTGTGTGGTGCGAATGTTACTTGCCACTTGTCAGTCCAAGTCTGAATATTGCCCAGATCTTGTGGCTTCAGGATCTGAGGAGTTGCAAATGGTGCTGAAGATTGTGCAATCATCGACAACCATTCCCACTTCAGACCTTATGATGATGAGAAGGTCATTGATGAAGCAGCTAAAGATGGTTGGGACATTGGACACTGCTCTCAGATGGCTGAGCTCAAGCAATAACGACCATCTTCTTACATGACTCCAGATATGACTCTGTCCACCAGAGAGTTTGCCCCCGATACACACTGATTCCAGTTTTGCGAGGGATCCTTGATGTCACACTTGGGTGAATGAAGCCTTGATGTTAAGAGCCAAGAGCTAAGATTAGAGTGGTGCTGGAAAAGCACAGCAGGTCAGGCAGCAGCCAAGGAGCAGGAAAATCGACGTTTTGGGCAAAAGCCCTTCATCAGGAATCAATAGCTGCCAGTGTCACCTCATTTCTGGAATTCAGCTCTTCCGTCTATGTTTGAACCAAGGATATAATAAGGTGAGGCGCTGAGTGGCCCTGGCAGAACTCAAACTGGGCTGTAATTTACAGATAATTGCTGTAAATGGAAATCTGTTTGTATTTTCAAGAGTCACAGCAGAAGCCTGATTAGACTTACAATAGAATCCATTTATCTTAACTAGGATCTTTAAATGAGACATGAATATTGTCAGTGTCTCGTACTGTTATGGTGATGTGAGCAATGGTATCCTGTATAAGAATGTTAAAAAAAATCTTATTTCACCAAATAATCTCCCTCAAGCAGTATCTCTATATGAATATCAAAGAATAATGCCTTTGCCTTCTTTGACTCTTGAACTGTCTCCGTGTTAACTATTGTTTGAAACTCTAACACTGAGCAAGGATATGGTGAGCAAGGAGATGGTCAACTCACAGAATACATCTTCTTCAGCAAAGGTAAATCTAAAGAACAATGCCAACTCTATGGGGCATCTTAAACAACAAACCATAGATAGTCTCAACGAATTCTCTTGTAGGTCACATGACCCTTTGGCTCACCCTAACCCAAAAACAATATACCCTAGTTGTCAATATATATGCTCCAAGTGAAAATTCCAGCCTGATGTGAAGTTGAAAAGGCCATTCAATTGTTGCAAATGTATAAAGTTAATGCATAATGGGATTCTCATCAAAATACTCTGGTCACAAGATTTGGTTGATGGAGAAACTCTTCGTACAAATACATGACCTCACCTAAAAGGAGGAAGCATACTGAATGACATCAGAAGCATAATTTCAGTAGGGTCTCCCTGTTGTCTGCCATGGGATAAGTCATTGCAAGAATCCTGTTCCATCACCTCCATAGCTGAAGAGTTCCTACAGGAGTCACAGTTATAATTCTGTTGATCAAGCAGGTCAGTGGACATCAGCTCAGCAAGCCAAATTCAAGAAAAATTGTCAAGCAGCAGCAACCTCTATACATGGCCACCTCAAAGGCCTCAGCTACAGTTATCTGGGAGCAATCTCCTGAAATTTTGTCACCTTTGTCAGCCTGCTAGAAGATTAACATGCAGGCTGTGAACCTCACATATGGATCTAGTTCAAGCGAAAAACGGAATCAAGCAAGACTGTGCAATTGCACCAATGTCTTCTTCCTCACCACAACACTCCATCCCAACACTATGAAACTCTTGACCAGAATTGAATTTCTCTACAGGACAAGTGGGAAACTATTGGAACCTACATTGGCTCCAGTTAAAAACCATCATCTCAACTGCCAACATCAAGCAACAGTATACAGAACTTTCATGTGAACATTTTTAAGGACCGAGCTCCAAATCGTTAACGCATTCACTGAGGTTATTTGAAAGAATGGGCTTGAGGCAAGACATCTAGAACTCCAAGTCCTTGACAAACTTGCTCCCGCCATGCAAAGCTGTATCCTTGCCAAGGTCCATGACGAGCTATTGGACAACATGGAGCAAGGGCAGCACGGTGGCTCATTGGTTAGCACTGCTGCCTCACAGCGCCAGGGACCTGGGTTCAATTCCCACCTCGGCAACTGTCTGTGCGGAGTTTGCACATTCTGTCTGCGTGGGTTTCCTCCAGGTGCTCTGGTTTCCTCCCACAGTCCAAAGATGTATAGCTTAGCTGAATTGGCCATGCTAAATTGCCCAGAATGTTAGGTGGATTAGTAAGGGGTAAATATAGGGGGTTTGGGTTCTCTTCGGAGGGTCAGTGTGAACTTGTTGGGCCGAAAGGCCTGTTTCCACACTGTAGGTAATCTAATCTAAATTCTTGTACTTTGGAAACATCTTAGCCAAGGCAAACATTGATAATAAGCCTTTTGTCTTCTCAGATGACATCCGAGAAAAACATTGCTTGATGGTAAGGACCTCAAACTTGACATCAAGTTCATAGTCTGCTGGGTTGTGGTGTTACCTACCATCCTGTATGAGATGGGAACATGTACAATGCACAGCAGACACCTCAAATTCAGGGAGAAATATCATAAGCCATTTTTTAGGATGTTGCAGAGGCTTCAATATCAAGGTTCTCTCTCAGGACAATATAACAAATGTTGAGACACTGATTACAGTCAAACTGCTTAATGTGTTGAATGAATCACATTGTCTACGTCTGACAAGAGTTCCAAAACAAGCTCTCTACTCCGAGCTTCATCATGGCAAGTGATTACGGGGTGGAGCAGAGGTCACACTCGAAGTTGTTCTGAAAAGTTGCAACATTCCCACAGAATAGTGGCAATCTTTTCTCAACACTGCCTAAGTTGATGAAAAAGCAGTTACAAAGGTACGAACTATATGGGTCCAAGAAAAGGCCAAGTGCATTCAAAAGTCCAAGCATCCCACCTACCGCCTTATCAAATATCATTTGCACAATCTATGCTAGAATACGCGGTCCTGTGTGAGATTGTTTCATTGCCTCAGGATCCAAAAACCTCAAAGTGAAAAACAGCACGAGTGCTGAGGAATTGCCCAAGAAGAACAGCTATAATTTCCAAACACCTTCACTTGAAACTATTTGGATTCTTGACCTCTTCAATTAAGATAAAGATATTTCTATATTTTTTATAGCATGACATAAGCATCAAGGATATTATTGGAAAAACGCATTCCTTTGCAGTTCTCTAAGAACACAGAATTTGACACAATGGTCATAGCTTACATTAAATAGTATCCTTTTAAAGTATTTACACAAAATTAAAATCTGAACAGATTACTAAATGTTAAGCCTTGTTTTATAGTTTGAAGTTGCTCCAAAATGTATGCTGGGTTGATTACTTGAATTTCCAGAAATTGGTTCCTACCTTATGCACTTTGGAATACATTTCACGATGATATGATACGATCGATACACTAAATATAAATTCTAATGCAAGCCATGCATGTTTTATTCTTTATTTTCTCCATTACACAAATGCAATTTAGAATCAGCTGGCAGATGAGACAAGAATGGGTTCCAGACTTAATTGGATTAGACAATAAAATGAGAATAATAAACCTGCAATTTTTTATCTTTTGACAAACGTATGATCAATGGAGAAACAATTAATTAATGGCCATTCTGATTATATAGCTTATTGGTTACAAATGCATTTAACTCCCAGATGTCCTGGTGGCATTTGAAAACATTTAAATTATACTTGCCCAATGCTGGATATCCCAAGTAGAATCGGTCTGCTCCTAGCCATCCAAGGAACAAGGAGAGAGCCACTGCCACTTTATAAGAGTAACCAGATCTTTAAAAAGAAGAAAAAAAAATCAAAATAAAGATCATTTTATGTCTGAAGGAAGTGATAACAGATCAGGTAGAAGATATGACACGGAGAAACACTCTGCTCTTCTGAACTGTTTTAACTGACGAATCTTCTAATTAAGAGAAAAAATAAACATGGCAATGCAGCACTGTACAACACAGAATTTCTAGGATATAGATTTGCATCTAGTGTCCCATATTTCTGGAGTCATAATCTCAGCTTTACTGGTGTTACAACCACTTACGCTTTTAAGTATAACTTAAAAGACTCAAGATGTAGTTGAAACTATATTTCTATCCCTTTAATTTTTATTGACTTAGAATTTTTAAACCTTTGAGAGCATTAGCCAAAATATCAGGGAATAATACATTCATTCTCTGCCAGCTGTAGAAGTATAGAGTGAATCCTTAATCTATCTCCTCGAGAGTAAAGACACTACAACAAAAAATTGGTTCACATAACCTGATGAGACAAAGAGAGGAGACATATGGGAAATGGTAAGAAGCTACCCTTCATCCAAAGCAGAAGTTTAACCACACACCTGAAGCAAAGTGGATGAGAATTTGTTCTGCATCTTGGTACTGTTATGAACTTGAAGGTTTGTACTGTACCTTTGAGAGAGAGAATGCTGTTCTGAACTGAGAACTTACAAGCATTGCATGTGAGTAGGTGGCAGCCCCACAGTGTACTGGATAATTGAAATACATACATTTGGCTGTGAAATGGATACCTGAATTTTGGTTGCTGTTTTGACAATAATTCAAATTTAACCAGCTAAAATTATGCCCAGGAGACTGAAACCCAATTGAGTTTGAATTTAATGTTTTGCCAACATCAAACCAATGCGATGGTCTGATGTTGGACGGTGTAAGAATATGGACAGTTTGAAAATTGGTCAGAGAGCAACTGCCATAAACAGAGGAATTCCTGGAGAGCTAATTGTCCATCTAACATCTTACTCTCAAAGAAATTAGAAAACACTCTCTATCAAAGGTATCTATTCATGTGAAACATACTCGCAGTAAAAAGATGACGACCCAGGGAGATCAACAGCTGGAATAGTGAAGACACAGAAGACGGAGGAGATGATGTGTTTTTGAAATTAGGTTGATGTAATTTTAGTAAGTGTCTCATTAGAACATCATATTGTTATAGAGTTGGAGACAGATAGTAAGCAATTGGGGGAGGGGGCTTCGATTTGTGAATAGATTTTGTTTAATTTTCACTTTTAGAGTTAGAAACTAAATTTTTGTTATTTTCTTTAAATAATGGAATTTGGGAATTTTCTATCACTCATATTTTAACAAATTACAAGGTGAGGAGAGCTTTTCTGGGTGTTTGGTTTAATTAAGAGAGGGGTTTGCCTCCATGTTAAACACAATGCTGTTCAAGACCACAATATACTTACGGATGAAGGCAATTTAACACATCTTCATCCATTAAGAACCCTACTTTCACACCTGCATCAATCCCATACCTTCCACCATTTTCACCAACACCGTTTCTTCAATGTTTCCAAGATTTTTCCTCCAACAAGAAGTTAATTCAAAATATTGCTCACCACTTGAAGGATGGATCACCTTCTAGAACCATAATAAAATTACTTCTTACTAGTTCAAATTCATATTCCACATCTCAGTTCCAAAGGGTCGTTGCTTCAATGAGTGTCTGTGGGTCTTAGTTTCAGCCAACTAGTGGAAACATTGTCTTAACATCCACTCTGTCCAGACGGTTCAATGTTTTAAGTTTCAATGAGATCCTCCTCATCCTTCTGAAGTCCTTCAAGGACAGACGCAGAGTCCTTAACTACTCTTCATATGACAAGCCCAGAAGGGAAGGAACCTTTCTGTATCTTCCTTAACAAGTCCCCCATGAACCTTCAATGTTTCTATAAGGTTGCCTCTCATTAATCTATATTCAGAGTAAAGGCCCAATCTCAATCAACCTCTTCTAAATTGTCATAAGGCAGTCCCTCTTTCTCTGGTATCAGTGAAGTGAACTCTTTCTGAACGGTTTCCAATGCCAGTATATCTACTGTTGAATAAGGAGACCACAACACCAGTGACATACATAATTTTAGCAAAACTACCTACTTTTCTACTCTAATCTTTTGAAATAGAGGCCAACATCCCATTTTCGTGATTCCTGGAGGAGGACATACAAATTCTTCTATTCTGGAGTTTTCTGCAGTCTTTCTCCTTTTAAATAATATTTAGCTCCTCTCTTCTTCCTAAAGTGCAAAACCACACAATTCTTCATATTCTATTTCATCTGCCAAGATTTTGCCCATTCATTAAACCTGTCTACACCTCTCTGCAGACTGTATGTCATTCTCACTATTTGCCTTTCCACCTATATTTGTGTCATCTGCAAACTTGGCGACAGTACATTCACTTTCCGCATCCAAGTCGTTAACACATATTATCAAGAATTGTGACTTTAGCACTGATCCCTGCACCACATCACTAGTTATAGGTTGCCATTCTGAAATTACCCCGATCCTAATTCTCTGTCTTCTACTTGTTAGCCAATCCTCTATCCCCATGTTAATATACTACGTACAACACCATGGACTCTTATCTTAATAAGTAGTCTAATGTATGGTACCTTATCAAATGCTGTCTGAAAATACAAATATATTACATACACAATGGCTTTATCTACCTTACTTGTTACTCTCTCAAAGAATTCCCGTAGACTTGTCAGGCATGCGCTCCCCTTTAATAAAGCTATGCTGACTCGATTTGGTCATATTATGTAACACTAAATGCTCTACTATTACATCCGCCCTACTGTTGCATTAAATTCTCCTTGCATTCTATTACACAACATTTCTGAGCTTTCTTGACTGCTACTCTACCTGCCACTAACCTTCTGTGATTCAAACATGAGGACATCCAGATCTCCCTTCATTTCAGAGTTCTCAACTCCCCCACCATTTAGTTAATACACTTCTTTTAATTCTTTCTGCCAAAATGAACAATTCCTCAATTTCCCACTTTGTACTCCATTTGCCAGATATTTGTTTTATCTCCATATCCTTTAGTAGGTTCCTTATGCCCAGGTCAGAATTTACATTCTTACCCATCTTTATGTCATCAGTATAAAGATGTAATCGTATCTTTGACTCCTTTACCTAAACCATTCACATAAATTCTAAAAGGTTGAGGCCCAGCACCTGACTGTGCGCCACACCATATGTAACATTCTGTTGCCCGAGAAAGACTTACCTATTCCTTTTCTGTTTCCTGTTAGCTATGCTAGTTTGTTACCCTCTACCCGCTGCAAAGTATTTATCACCACCTCTGCCTATTCCTGGTTCCCCATTATTATTTCTCCAGCCTCGTACATCTTAATCATCTTCCATAATCAGGAACAACATACTCCGTATACACTCAGGACTGTGGCCAAATTCAGTTCAACTTCATTTACAAATCTGCTGACAACACCACTGTTGTAGGGTGGAGCTCAAAAGACGGGACAGAATACAGGAAAGTGACTGAGTACTTAGTAGCATGGTGTAAAAGCAGCAATGTTTCAATTAACAGAAAGGGCTGGTAAAGCTCAGCTGACCTGGCCACATCTGTGAAGAGAAACCAGCATTAACATTTTGGGTCAAGTGACCCTTCTTCAGACCAGGTATTCCACAGGTGTGGCCAGACCTGCTGAACTTTTCCAGCAATTTCTGTTTTTGTTTCAGATTTACAGTATCTGCAGTTCTTTGGTTTTTAATGTTTCCATCAATGTCAGCAAAATGAAGGAGCTGGTCACTGACATCAGGAAGTGGAGTGGAGGGCACGCTCCTGTCTGCATCAATGGTGCTGACGTGGAGATGGTCAAAAGCCTCAAATTCCTGGGAGTGATGATCACCAACAACCTGTCATGGTCCACTCATGCCGATGCAATGGTCACGAAAGGACAACAATGCTTCTACTTCCTCAGGAGCTAAGTAAATTTGGTGTGTCCACAGAGACTCATACCAATGATGCAACATAGAAAGCATCCTATCTGGATGCATCACAGTGCAGTATAGCAACACTCTTCCAAAGACCCAAGACACTGCAGAGAATCATGAAATCAGCCCAGTTCATTATGCAAACCAGCCTCCCAAACATTGACACCATCTATACATTCCTCTGACTCGGTCAAGCTACCAACATAATCAAAGATCAGCCCCCCGCCCCCGGTTATACCCTCTTCCATCCTCTTCTTTTGAGCAGAAGATATAAAAGTTTGTATAACACATGAACAGATTCAAGAACAGCTTTTCCATGCTGTTATCAGACTTGTTAACAGACCTCTCAAATCTCTCTCTCTCTGCACCTGCAACTGTAATACTGTATTCTGTAAGCTGATGCACTATGATATGATCGGATTATATAGCATGCAAAACAACACTTTTCACTGTCTCAGCATGTGATAACAATGAATCAAACTCAAACCTGAGAGTAGATTCATAAACAAAGCAGAAATTATAAACGGGAGGCAAAAAGGAAAATTAGTACAAATTTTTGCAAGGCAGAGGAAACAAAGATTTAAAATAGATAACAAAGGAGTTTGGGGTTCTAAATGGTGTATCCTTCAATGTATGATGTTCAGAATATTGGATCCTGATTCTGATTTCTTACTAAGACATGGACAAAATGGGGGCACAAATCCCCAGTTTTAGGGAGATTTATAAAATCAATATTGTGACCCTTTGTAAACACCGAGTGTGTTATGGTAGAAGTGTGTCAAATGCGACCATATGGATTGAACTGAAGAACAAAAAATGGGCAATTGCATTGTTGGGAGCATATAAGGAGTCAGAAAGAGACAGAAGAGCAACGGTGAGGACAAATCTCTGAGCAACACCAAATCAACAAGACAATACTTGAGGGAGATTTCAACTACCCAGAATAAACAAGAATAAAGTAGCATAAAAGATATCATGGGATAGAATTCTTAAAACTCAGTGAGGATATTCAGAATCAACAGGGGAAGGATCAGTTCCAGACTTAGTTCTAGGAATGAAACCAGCACAGATAGAAGAGGTACTGAAAGGGAGCACTTCACTGGAAATTAATAGGATTCATGGAAAAGAATAAAGTAACTAGGAATATAAATTCACAACTAGAGATTTAGTTGAAGTAGACTAAAGTAACTTGCAAGTTACTGGACCTCACTGCCTAAAAGGGTGATAGAGGTAGAAATCCTCCACACATTCAAGACTTGGGTGGCACGGTGGCTCAATGGTTAGCACTGCTGTCTCACAGCACCAGGGTCCCAGGTTCGATTCCAGCCTCAGGTTACTGTCTGTGTGGAGTTTGCACATTCTCCCAGCGTCTGCGTGGGTTTCCTCTGGGTGCTCTGGTTTCCTCCCACAGTCCAAAGATGTGCAGGTCAGGTGAATTGGCCATGCTAAATTGCCTGTAGCATTAGATGCATTAGCCAGGGGGAACTGGGACTGGGTGGATTACTCTTCAGAGGGTCGGTGTGGACTTGTTGGGCTGAAGGGCCTGTTTCCACACTGTAGAGAATCTAATCTAAACAAACTATTTAGATGAATACTTGAAACACCATGGTATACAAGACTTTGGGCCAAGTGCTGGAAAACATGTTTAGAAGTGATGCATGTTTGATGACCATTGCAGACGGGATGTCTGAAGGGCCACTTTCCGTGCAGTAAGATCTTATAATAAATCAGTACTAGATCACTGGAAGGTATTCAAGGAGGAGATAGTGAGGGCTCAGAGCAAGTAAATGGTCTCAAAGCAAAAGGTTGGGACTAAGAAATCCAGGATGGCAAGGACAGAAAGAAAGAGCTAAAGATAAAAAAGGCAGATTATCAAAGATATCAAAGGCACAGTACTGCATAAAATCTAGAACAGCATAAACGTATGGAGTAAAATGAAAATGAAAAATAGAATTAGGAAAGAAATGAGACAGCTGGAAAGAAATATTGTCAAGTAAAATCACGGAACCTTAAAGGATTCTTAATAAATAAATAACAAGAATACCACGAAAGAAAGAGTACAGTCTATTGGAGACCATAATGATATTCAGTTCATACAGGCATAGCATGTGGCTAGAATTCTTAATGAATACCATTGGACCTGTTTTCATAAAAAAGACTATTAATACAGATGCTGAGATCAGGGACGAGACAAATATTTAAATAACTTTCACATACTGGGGTGTGAGAGAATATTTTTCAAGTGAATAATTTGTCAGGGCCAAATGTATCCTAGACTGTTAACAAAGTGTCAGAAGAAATGATGGAGGCTCTGAAAGTAATTTTCCAATTGTCCTTGGCTTCAGTGTTGTCAGGGGACAGGTGGACATTTAGCACGTCTAATATATGATTTTTGAGGAGGTAACAGAAAGGTTGATGGGGATAAGGCAACTGATGTAGTATGAATGGATTTTAAAAAGGCTTTTGAAAAGGTCTCACCAAAGGCAAAAGCTCTTGGGATCCAAGGAAATCACAACTCAGATCCAAAATATCTTAGTGGCAGGAGACACACACATACAAACTTACAGTCATCGAGACACACAGCATGGAAACAGACCCTTGGGGTCAACTCGTCTGTACTGACCAGATATCCTAAATAAATCTAGTCCAATTTGCAAGTACTTGGCCCATATCCTTGTTTGTATGATTAAAGATTGCTTTCAGTGTGGTTTTGTCATGTGCAGTTCTGGTCCCTTGCTTTTTTGAGATGTTTATTGATTTGGACCTGAATATTGGGGGTCTGATAAAGAAATATGCAAATGATACATTTTTTGCATGACTAATAATGAGAATGAAGTTGTAAACATCAGGAAGCGATCACTGGACTAGTAAATTGGGTGAAACAGTGGCAAATGGAGATTAAACATGACCGGTAGGAGGAAATAAATTTGGGGAAGGCTAATAATATACAAAAAATGTTAAAATACCAATAAGAACAAAAAAATTCAGAACATTGGAGTGCATATCCCCCAATCTCCAGAGGGGTGAGAAAGTTAATAAGGTGGTCAAGAAAGCATGTGGACATTATTAATTGAGACATAGAAAAATCAGAGCAGAGAGTATATGCTGGAACTTAATAAGAAACTGTGCCAGAATCGGTTTGCCATGTCTAATTCTGATCAGTGTATAACAGTAAATAAGCAGTTGTTTGAGAAATTACTAAGGAAATGGACAGGGATGTTGCCTGGACTGGAGAATTATAGTTATCGGGAAGGACTGAACAAAGTATGGATGTTTTGTTTGGAACACAGGTTCAGGAGAGATATAATTTTATTACTGTAATGAGAGATCTTGATAAACTAAAATAGAAAGACCGGATTTCTTTTGATTTCCAGAATCCAGGAGCACGGATTTAAAATTAAAGTACAGAGGTTGAGAGATTTGAGGGGAATAGTTTTTCACCCGGATGATGGAGATTTGAACTTACTATTTAAGAGTGGCAGAGTTAAAAATCCTCACATTTAAGTAGTACTTGGATGTGTATGTGAAGGGTTAGTGGACAGCAAAGAAGGTTATCTCAGAGTACAATGGGATCTTGACAATGGGGCCGAGGAGTGGCAGATGATGTTTAATTTACATAAATGCGAGGTGCTACATTTTGGAAAGGCAAATTGGGGCAAGTAATGGTAAGGTCCAGGGGAGTGTGGCTGAATGAAGAGCCTTAAGCGTAGGTTCATATTTCCTTGAAAATGGAGTCCCAGGTCAGTAGGATAGTGAAGCAGCATTTGGTATGCTTGCCTTTATTGGTCAGTGCATTGAGTATAGGAGATGGGAAGTCATGTTGTGGCTATACAGGACATTGGTTCGGCCACGTTTGGAATATTCGTGTGCAGTTCTGGTGTGCCTCCTATTGGAAGGATGTTGTGAAACTTGAGAAAGGGTTCAGAAAAGATTTACGAGGATGTTGCCAGGGTTGGAGGGATTGAGCTATAGGGAGAGGCTGAATAGGCTCGGCCGATTTTCTCTGTAGCTTCGGAGGCTGAGGGGTGACCTTTTCGAGGTTTATAATATCATGAAGGGCATGGATAGGGTAAACAGGCAAGGTCTTTTCCCTGTGATGGTTGAATCTGAAAATCGAGGGCATAGGTGTAGGGTGAGAGGGAAAAGACATAAAAGGGACCTAAGGGGCAACTTATTCATCCAGGGGGGTGGAGTATGTAGCGAGCTGCCAGAGGAAGTTGTGGAGGCTGGTACAAATACAACATTTAAAAGGCATCTGGGTGGATATATGAATAGGAAGGGTTTACAGGGATATGGGCCAAATACTAGCGAATGGGACTACATTTATTTATGATATTCAGTCGTCATGGATGTGTTGGACACAAGGGTCTGTTTCTGTGCTGTACATCTCTAATGATTCTAAATGCTGTAACCCATAGGACAATGAACCAAAAGTTGAAATGATTCAACCTGTATGACCATGATGGACCAAACAGCCTCTATCCATGCAATAAATTTCCATGATTCTTGAGAGCATGAATTCAAAGAAATGCCTGATTGGACACTTTTTTTGGGGGGGGGGGTTGGAGGGTTCACAGGCCCAAGGGGGGGCTGAGAAATAAATCGGAGGGGGGGTCTGGGGGGAGGGTAGTATCTGTACGTGCAATGGGTAGATGAAGGTCGGGGGGGGGGGGGGGGGGGGGTTGGGTTGATAGTGATAGGTCGGAGCGGAAGGTGAAGCGGATAAGTGGGAAGGAAGACGGACAGCTAGGACTGTCAAGTGGGTGGATTGGAGAGTTGGATTTGGGATAAGGTTGGGGAAGGGAAGCTCAGGAAAATGCTGAAATTAACATTGATTGTGTGTGGTTGGAGGGTCCCAAGGTAGAAACCAAAAGGGTAGCCATGGGCACACTCATGGGCCCCAGCTATGCTTGCCTCTTTGCTGGGTAAGTGCAACAGTCCATCTTCCACAGCTACACCGACACCACTTCGCTAAATTGATGACCGTATCACCTCATGCTCCGATGGGGAGGTTGAACAATTCATCAACTTCATGAACACCTTCCATCCTCATTTCAAGTTAACCTGGACCATCTCGGACACCTCCCTCCCCTTCCTGGACCTCTCCATTTCCATTTCCGGCGACTGACTCAACATGGACATCTACTTCGAACCCACCTCCTCCCATCCTACCTCCTGTAGGAACAATATCCCTTACTCCCAATTCCTCAGCCCCCACCACATTTGCTCCCTGGAGCACCAATTACACTCCACAACATCCCAGATGCCCTCCTACTTCAACGACTGCACATCTCCTCCACTTCCCGCACCTCCACCCTTGTACCCCATCCCTTCAATTGCAACAAGGACAGAACTACCCCCCCCCCGGGTTCTCATCGTCCATCCCACCAACCTCTGGATACAACGCATCATCCTCTGCCATTTCTGCTACTTACAGATAGACCCCACCGCCAAAGACATATTCCCCTCCCCTCCCCACCCCTATTAGCATTCTGCCGAGACTAGTCTATCCGCAACTTCCTCGTTAGGACCATGCCCTCCTCCAATCGGAGCACCTTCACTTGCCACTGCAAGAGAAGCAAAACTTGCGCTCACACCTCCCCCTCACCTCCATCCAAGGCCCCCAGGGATCCTTCCACATCCGGCAAAGATTTTCCTGCACCTCCAAACACCTCATCTACTGTGTCCATTGTTCTCGATGTGGTCTCCTCTACATTAGGGAGACCGAGTGCCAACTTGCAGAATGTTTCAGATAACATCTCTCACCATCACCCCCCACCTTCATCTACCTATCTCATTCGCAGCTACCTTCCCCCCAGCCTCATTTATCTCTCAGCCCCCCTTGGGGGCCCCCTCACGTTCCTGATGAAGAGCTTATGCTCGAAACGTTGACTCTCCTGCTCTTCAGATGCTGCTGACTGGCTGTGCTTTTCCAAGACCACACTTTTTGAGACTGATAACTGAATTCATGAGTATAACTGTCTGAACTTCAAATATATGCCTGCAGACACTGAGTCAGAATCGAGGATGCAGAAGTGTGATAATGAGCATTAGGTGGTGTGATACTCATGGCCTGCAAAGTTTATTTCAGCCAAGAAACCATATCACTGAAATAACACTATAACATCTACACATCATCCCAATGATTTCATAGTTTACATTTTAAGTACAGTCAAATGTGACAGTCAGTACACTCAGCAAAATACAACAAACAGCTTTTGGGGCTTTACAATGGTCATAAGTGCCCCGGATTTCAAAAAATCAGAAGAAATGAAGATAAAACTCTTGTTGAATACTTATAAACAAGTCATTTTAAATATGTCAAGCTGACCAATCCAATTATTTCTATGATAGTTCACAACTCTACTCTCAGAAGTTGAACGTATCAGCACAAATTCGACATTTAGATTCTGTCTACCTTTATTCTTACATAAATGATCATATGAGCAGGGCTCAAGAATCATAATTGCAAGTGTGTGACTTCTGGTTTTATATAAACAATTGCAGATCATAGATATTTCGTTACCTTAATTTTATGATAAAACAAATCAAAATTGTTCCCTTTCAATGCACTGAAATGAATAATTACAATATTACTGGAGAATACCTTGGTAAAGATTAATGGTTAAAACTAGCTATGAACTCACAGGTTAGGGCACAATTAATTAATTTTATGGTACAGGGTTTTGCTTATGGTAGGAAATACTACCAACAAAGTAATTTCAACACAGGAGGCTAGTAGGTCCATCAAGATCATGTTGGTACTCTGTGGAACAATCGTGTCTTTGAAATGGCCAACCATGTTCACTTCCATTACCTCTGACCGCACAGATGGGCTCTTTCAGCCTGGTATAAGGTACAGCCCCCACCAAAAAGGAAGAACTAACATCCCCCAACTAAAATCATGAACCCCAGCAAAAGCCCTGACCTAATGTTCTTGGTAACTCCATCTTGCCAACATCATTCCCAACCATTGCTTAGAAGCATAGAATCCCTACAACATGGAAACAGACCATTCGCTCACTGAGTCCACACCAAGCCTCCAAAAAGCACCCCACCTACATCCACCCCCCCTGCCCCATCACTGTAGCTCTTCATTTCCTCTGGCTAATCCACCTAGCCTGCACTTTCCTGGACACTACGGGCAATTTAGCATGGCCCATCCACCTAACTTACACATCTTTGGACTATGGGAGTAAAACGAACCAACTGGAGGAAAGCTATTCAGACACGGGGAGAATATGCAAACAGGAGATTGGCACAATGGGCCAAATAACCACCTCCTGGATCATAACAATTCTGTGATTCCAAAAGGCTATGGTCCTTCCTTGTGGCTTAAAGTTGTAGCAAATGCGAACACTGCTGTGAAATTGAAGTTTTCCTTAAATATGCTCTAAATGTTTGCAGGAATATCGACACAACCACATTCCATCTAAAAAGATGAAGAAAGCACGAGAGAACATAAGCTGGTGGTCTTCTAACTCACCCAAATACATACACAAAACTTGGTTGATCATACACCTTCCCTCCAGATCCTGTCAGCAGTTCAAAATTTCTCTATCATATTCCAATAAGTACCTTTAATTATTTCACAGTCATCTTAAGAAAATCTAGATCTTTTGACTAAGAAATTAACGATTGAAAGGTTAATTTTTCCATGATTGAAGCATTTCCATTTTGACAAGTCAGGAAATAAGTTGTTCATACATTTGTGGGACTTAATTGTCTCTTTTTTTCAAAAATATTCACTTTTGGCAATGTGGCATTTTGGCTGGCCAGCGTTTATTGCCCATCTCTTGTTGCCCTTGAATAGGTGGTGATGAGCCGCCTTCTTGAAATGTTGCCGCTCGTGTGCTGTAGACCCACAATGGCATTAGGGAGTGAATTCCAAGATTTTGAGCTAGTGACAGCAAAGGGTGATATTTCCAAGTTAGGATGGTGAGTGGCTTGGAGGGGAACTTGCAGATATTGGTGTTCCCATATATCTGCTGCTCTTGTGCTTCTAGATGGAAGTGGTTGCAGGTTTGAAAGACATGATCTAATGACCTTTGGTGAATTCATCATTCTCTGATAGGCTCTTCAAAGATCCTGAGCCTCGATCTCAATAGAGAGATCTACATAGCAAGACAACTTATCTGCTCAGAGTATAACAAGCCTTTTCAGTATGTTCTATTGGTTTTAGCTCCATTCCTGATCTTTACTTTCTCCTCTTTTACCACATATAACATCACTCCAGTTAAATCTCCATCGTGATGTCCATTCCAGCATCTCTAGTTTTGCACATATATCAGGATATTTTCAATACAAGGCCTCATGCTTCCCAATATTGTGCAAACATGCATCTGTGAAAGTGTTGAGAATTCCCTACTAACAAGATTTGGGAATTCTGATGGCTTCTTTTTACCTTTCTGCACAGAATTTTCTGCAGCACAAAACTGGACAGAATTTAGAGAAACTAATTTCATTGGTGAGCTACTTCTTCTACTCCACACAAGGAGCCATTTTAGGTCAGTGGAAGAAAGGGAGGCAGTGGATTCATTTTAAAGGGTTCTGAAGAAGGGTCACTCGACCTGAAACATTAACTCAAAGTTCTCTTCACATATGCTGCCAGACCTGCTGAGCTTTTCCAACAATTTCTGTTTTTGAGCCATTTTAAAGTCGCTTTCTATACAGGACTTTGTAACCCCATTGTCATTCTTAGTTGTTCTGCAATAATATAGTACCATGACTTTCTCCTGTATTATTCAACATTCTCACATCTACTTCTATTTGCGGGTATACCACCTTTCAAAAATTGAGTTTAAAATCTTTCCAACCAGACAAGTGAATCCCTCCATAAAGACACTGGTTCCAATTCTGTTCAGATGCAACTTTTCTCTTCTAAAAGAGGTTGCTCTCTGCATCTGAATGAAGCCCAATGTCTCTGGAATCTGAAAAGCTCCCTCCTTCTCGATGCTTTGTGCCAGGCTTCGATCTTTCTTACCTGCGTATTCCTACTCTTCCAGGTAGATAACATTGTAAGCAATCTGGAGATTGCTACCTTTGAGATCTCCTTTATAAACTGCTTTCCGAGAGTTTCAGAGACAAAAGGTGAGAAAAATTGGGTGAAAAATAGAAATTTAGGTCAGTGGAAATAGTTGCGCTTACATGAAACATTTGCAGGGAAAGAAAAGGAATACATTCTACTTCATTTCGCGCAACTTATGCTGAGTAGCTAATTACTGTAGTCAGCTTGGCTGCTGTAAACAACATTATTTTACTATTCAAGTTGATATCAATCAATTGTAAACAATATAGCTAAGATTTAAAAATGTTACTTTTAGCAGAACAAATTCCAATCATAAATAATACACACTAAAGTCAGAGCGTTAATAGCTGTTCCAGGAAGTAGTCTCGCAAATAGCATGTGAAGCAGTATGATACTGGAATTCTGATTTGCCGATTGATAACACAGTAATGATAAGGGAGAGAAATTGTCAACAGTTTTATTACTTTGTATGATGCCTAGTGGCTGCAACATTTTATTACCTTTTAAGAAAACTTATCATTGCAGCTCTTCCATAGGCAAGTTCATTGCTGGCTTGGTCAGTCACTCTAGATTTACTCTAAACCTATGTTTAGATATTTCTTATTTAAATGTCATTTCTCAGTCTCATAGCAATGACAGTTAAAAAAATTAAACACCTTAATACATTCTACAGAAGATATCAGAAACAGCAAATTGCTGATTAAAAATAGAATGTGCATCATAAACAACAGGGTGCTCAATGAATATTATAGGTTAGAACTTAGATTATTATCTTGCCTTCTTGTAAAAGGCACAGCCATGAGTCTGGCAAGACTAGGAGAAATAACAACATTTTACTGTTACAAAAGCATTAAATATGGTGAATGGGATAAAATTAATAGTTTAGGGCAAATTAGTAATCTCAATCAGGCTAGTTTATCTGTTCCTTTGGTGATGCAAATAAATAATCAAGTACGCAATCTAAGAATCACAGGGAATTTTAGAGTGTCAAAACCACCTTTCCTATTTTAACAAATGAATTGTTCACTCTGAATAGCACAGTTATTGAAATCTTGCTGTGAACAAATTGGCCACCAAGTTTACCTAAGCAGTCTAATTTTAGAAATCCTAGTACAGAGAAGGGCCATTTGATATCTAAATTTTCTTTTTGTCCTCGTTTAAATCACATTTACTACCATAAAGTTTAACATGTCTGTTTCAAAACAACCATCTGGCTGACTTCAAAAATATCTATAGACTCTGCTTCAATTCAGCCTGTGCTACATTATCATAAATGCAATGTTTAAAACTAGTGTTCAGAACAAAAGATTTTTAGCCTGAACCAATACAATGGTCTGAAATACTTACACATTACGGCAAGAAAAGGGCTTATAGAAGCCTACTTCTTTTCCACTGAAGGTGTTCACGAAGCCACTATAGTTTTTGCAGGTAATATTAGGAGCTGGCATACAAGGAACTAAAAATACAATTAAAAGAAAATGTTATCTAAATTATGTCATGTTTTACTTCATATTCATTAACAGAACCTGCATGTTCATGTGCATAATGTAGTTTTTCGACATTTATTACTATGCACACATTAAAGTCTATGAAAATGAATGCATTTAAATATTAAAATAAAAGTTAAATATTTGAAAATTCAATACCTAATTGTCAAAAAGTGATCAACAATGCAGCTTCATTAGATTCATGTTGTAACATCCTAGCATAAACCTATTTCCATACGTATCAAGGGCTATGGGGAGAAAGCAAGTGGTATTACAGTGAGAGGATCAGTCATGATCATGTTGAATGAGAGCAATGGACTCATGATCAAAATGGCTTACTCTTGCTTCTATTTTCTATGTTTCATTTCTTCCAACTTTGAACACAGGAAAAATATTTCTCAGTCAATTAATTCTGTGCTGACCATCTTTAACTGAAATAGCTATACCTTGCAAAAGAAAAGTGACAATTGAAGAAACTTAATGAACAATTTGGGGGAAAAAATATGCCATTTGTCCACTGACAACATTAAATTATTGAGGTGACACCTTGCATCAATATTATCTCAACACTGGGAACATTTCTTGACCGAAACGGTTTCAGTGAGGGGGTTTTTGGCACAGGATTCAATGAGAGAATTCTAGAATTGAGGCAACGGAAACATCTTTACAAATGGACTTGAAAGGTCAAAGCTTGGCTTCTAGAGTAGGGGTGGAGGCAGAAACTGACATTCAAAATTATTGGAGAGATGGATACTGGAAGTAATTGAAAAAAATGCAAACGATTTCTTCGCGTGGCAGGGTACATATTTTCATAAACAACTGACCCAACTTTCATTTCATGTTACTACCAAGAACAGTACATAAAATGTTGTGCTGCTGTGAGATTAAAAGATTTGTAACAGTGCAATGTGTGTAAGAGTACGATATGAAATGATGTTGGGTCTTTCATCTGTGTTTGGGAATCTATGGAAGCAACTAAGTCACGATAAATCTTCAGACAGAGTAAGGATATGGGAGAGACCCATATCCTCAAGGGGTTTACCCAACTGCAAGAGATTCAGAAAAGTAAATAGTATGCAAGAAATACCATACTTTTACTGAGTTTGACAGAAAGACCATTACTGCCATTAAGAATATTTGGTGGGAACACGCTTCAAGACATTTTCACAGGTCATTGTAAAATTTGAGTCTACATAGTTTTGGATGTGGGACTAATAAATGCTATACCATAGATACATAGTTGTTTTACATTAAAAACAAGGTTACTGTTGTCTGTGATGAAACATCAAAACATCAAGAATAGGAGTAGGGTGATCTGATCATCCGCAACTTCAACCTTACTCATTTTTCCATCAGTATAACCTCAACATCCAAATCACTAATGTCTCAATAATAAATTAAGTCAATCAAACATCTGATATCGACACAGAAACACTGCTACTGCTCAGTTGGCAGCTCTGCCAGCGTTGAGGAAGAGAAACATAGAGATGCTTCAGGTTGATAACCATTGCTCGATCTGTTTTGAGTATTTCCACCATTTTCTGTTTTTATTTACAGGTTTCCATAATCTGAGATACTTTCTTTTCAGTTTATCAACTTTTATTGTACATATCTACTTCAATGGGAAAGGGTTCATACATCAGAAAGTAGACAACAATTCTCAATGCTCTTCCTTAGAAAGTCAATAATAAAACTAACAATCTTAAAACAAGTAATTTTCCCTTTTCTACAGAAGCAAGACATTAAAAATAATAAGAAAATACCATGTACCAAAAGCTGTTTCATTTGTGCAATTTTCTGGCTCTTGTGTTACGTCGTTTATCTTAGGACTATCGCAAATGTATGTATGAAAACAAATATTAAGGAAATGTTTCAAAAATCATATATTTTGCGTTGATTGATCGTGGTTGTGGGTATGTTCGCCGAGCTGCCAAATTGATTTGCAATATTTCGTCCCGTCTCGGTGTTTAGGAGCCTCCTGTGAAGCGCTGTTGTACTGTCTCTTCTGGAATGTGTTTTGTTCTGTTTGTTTTAGTTCCGGGTGCCGTTTCTGGTTGTTCGTTGTCGTGGCTGGTCTATTGAGTCTAGGTCAATGTGCTTGTTGATGGAGTCCGTGGCTGACTGCCATGCCATTAGAAATTCTCTGGCTGTCCGACAATCGTTGGGTTGCCCCAGTCGAATTTGTGGTCCTTGTCATCTCTGTGTATGTCTACTAGGGACAGCTGGATGTGGCGTTTTGTGGATAGTTTTCTACCTGTTTGCCTTACATTATGTTTTGTGCAGCTTTTGCATGGAGTCCTGAAACTTACATTAGCCTCTTTTGTAGCCTCTTTTGTCCTGGTGAGTTGTTGTCTGAGTGTGGCTGTCAACTGATCAACTGTCATGAATCCCAGTGGTCAGAGAATTCTGGCTGTCACTTCTGAGATTTTTTTCATGTAAGGCAGCATGGCCAGTGAGTTAGGTTGTGGCATGTCCTCATCGCGTGGTTTGTCTGTTAGGCATCTGCAGATGAAGTTGCGGGGATATCCGTTCGTGGGGAGTACGAACATCATTTAGAGATGTACTTCTTCTTCCCTTCATAGGTTGGGAGTGCTGCAGTGTGTTGCAGCCCTTTTGAACAGGGTCTGAATGCAACTTCTCATGTGTGTTTGGGTGGTTCCGGTTGCAGTTCAGGACCTGGTCAGTGTGTGTGGGTTTCCTGTACACTTTTGTGGTGCATTCACCGTTCTGTGGTCTTTGTACCATCACATTCAGAAATGGGAGTAGATTGTTGGTTTCCTCCTCTTTTGTAAATCTGAACTTCAACAAAAGCTAAAACATCTTACCAGCAGATCCAAACACTCCATACAATCATCAAAGAATTTCTCTGCAACATTAAGAACATAAACATAGACATTGACTCATTTGATGTAACTTCACCATTTACTTCAACTGACAAGACTCTATCCAGAGAGACAATAGCCAACCTCCTGGACAAGCAGAACAGATAACATGATGGAGCCTGTCAACAAGGACCGCATGCTCAAACTACTAGTCCTGTGCTTGACAACACACTGCACATTCAACAACCAAACATATGAACAGATCAATGGTTCAGCAAAGATTTACAAGGATGTTGCCAGGTTTGGAGGATATGAGCTATAGGAAGAGGTTGAATAAGCTCAGACTGTTTTCCCCCGGAGCATTGGAGGCTGAGGGGTGACCTTACAGAGGTTTCTAAAATCATGAGAGGCATGGATAGGGTAAATAGACAAAGTCTTTTCCCTGGGGTGGGGGAGGCCAGAATGAGAGGGCATAGGTTTAGGGTGAGAGGGGAAAGATATAAAAGAGACCTAAGGGGCAACTTTTTCACACAGAAGGTGTTACCTGTATGGAATGAGCTGCCAGAGGAAGTAGTGGAGGCTGATAAAAGGCATGTGGATGTGTATATGAATAGCAAGGGTTTGGAGGGATATGGGCTGGGTGCTGGAAGGTGGGACGAGATTGGGTTGGATGTCTAGTCGACATGGACAGGTTGGACCGAAGTGTCTGATTCTGTGCTGTACATCACTATGACTCTATGACCTTTGGGTTCACCCATCTCTGGGCTCATAGCAGAAGCAGTGATGCAAACATTGGAACATAGAGACCTACCACAAGTCCAACCCAAACTCTCGATCAGATATGTCGACGATGCTTTTGTTATCATTAAGAGAACAGGAGTCGAGCACACACTGGATTCTCAACACCATACTTACAGGGATCATTTACGAAAGAAGAGGAACCCCACAATCAACTCCCATTCCTGGACATGATGGTACAAAGAACACAGAATGGTGAATGCACCACACAAGTGTACAGGAAAGCCACACAAACTCAAAAGCTGCTGCTTTAGGACCCAGTTCAAAAGGGTTACAACAAACTGCAGCACTGCTGACCTCTGAAGCGAAGAATAACACCTTTACAGAGTCTACAGAGTATTCACCACAAACACATGTCCCTGCAACTTCATCTGCAGATGCCTAGCAGACAAACAACGCGATGAGTACAAGCCACGACCTAACTCACTAGCCACGCTACCTTACATTAAAAAATCTCAGAACTGACAGCCAGACTTCTCCAACCACTGGGATTCCTGACAGCCCATAAACCCACAGCCATGCTCAGACACCAACTCACCAGGACAAAAGACGCTATACCCATCATGTGCAACACTAACATAATTTATAAGATTCCATGCAAGGCTGCATAAAACGCTGTATAAGGCAAACAGGTAGACAACTAGCAATCCGCATCCACGAACACCAACTCGTCACAAAACGCCATGACCAGCTGTCCCGAGTAGCCATACACACAGATGACAAGGACCACAAATTCGACTAGGACAACACAACAATCACAGGACAAGCTAAATTTAGGATAGCCAGATAATTTCGGGAGGCATGGCACTTAGCCACAGAATCCATCAGCAAGCACATTGACCTGGACCCAATATACCGGCCACTACAATGAACAACAAGAGCGAGCAACTGGAAGCAGCATATACGGAACCAAATAAATTGCAAAAGAGACAGTAGATCAGTGCTTCACAGGAGACTCCAAAGCACTGAAGATGTCACCTAGACAGGGGATGAAACATTTGCAAATCAATTTCTCAGTTCGAACATACCCACAACCATGACAATCGGCACCCAAGCTACTAAATTTTTACACACAACTTGACCGGTTTATCTATATTTATTGCTCAATATTAATATTAAAAGTCAATAATTATCAAAAAAATTAAGATCATATATTTCCAGTAAAGTTTTATGAAAAAGTTGCGTTATTATGACAAGTGTATCCACAATGCTAATGGTGTAAGCCAAACTAGTCACATAGCAATTGTATTGCAAATAACTGCCAGTAGAAATTATGTTAAATTTTACTCTCTCCCAACACTTGTCGGTAATGTATAGTTGACAATAAAAGATATTGTTATCTATATACATTAACTATTATAGATAAACGCATACAGAATCAGGATTACTGCACTCTGATCACGTAGACAACGTATGAGTTCTATTAGAACGGTTCATACTCTTTTTGTTGCTTTAGTGACAATTTAACACAATTGTAAATTGCTTTGGTAAATGCATGAAACTCACTACTAATGGCCCTGCAGCGTTGACCCTGAATCCTCACTCCTAATGCGATCGTTTTAAAAGTGACACCAGCCCTAAACCGTCCGCCATTAGGGAAGAAAAGGCACAGATGCTCAAATATTTTTGGCTGTTTTAACCGACCAATTTATCGAACGACGAATGACACGAAGTAAAGGATATTGCCCGAGTCGCAGTTCGTCGCATTTATCAACGTCAACCAGAGCAGCGTTTATAAAACAAAGGCAAAAGAACAGGACACAGAGCCATAACTGCCACCGCTCCCTGGGCAGCGCCATCTTGGAATCTGATCACGTGTCACTGTTGCTGGGTCAAACGGGAAGGGAGTCGGACACAACACTGACTGAGAAAATGCACCAAGTCATACTCTGAAACATAAGCTGCAAAATAAACCCGACACTGTTACAATTTGCATTCAAATATAGTTTGAAATACATAGGACTGAAACCAACAGAATTCTATCAAGTATCATAGATATACAAATACAAGGCAGTGCTGTACTGTTCTATGGTCTCCCAGACCTCCTGCTCCAGTACAGTACACACATGCAAACATAACACTGGCAGCCAAAACTAAACAATCAGCCTTCATAGTTACGGGGAATTGGAGAGGTATTGGGGCTGAGGGGAGTTTGGGGTAGGGGGTAGGAGGAGACGACAGCCAGTCAGTTCTGGCTGGGCAGTATACAGACCTGGATGTAAAGCAATCCGGAGGGGGAGGGCGGTTCAGTTCGAAGTGTGATGGGTTCTCCTCGGCTACGTTTGAGTCCCAGGGGGATTGCAGTCATTTCCAGGCTGAGGCTGACAGGGGAAGAGTTCCAGAGAGAGTACACTTTCCGAGGTGGAGTATCTTTAAAGTGCAAGTGCAGTTCAGTTATTGACAGTGTGTGGGTGCAGTAGCCAGAGGGACGTTCTGTCTGTTTTCTCGGGGGGGGGGGGGGGGAGAGTCATCGGGGGGGAGAGTCATCGGGGGGGGGGGGGGGGAGAGTCATCGGGGGGGGGGGGGGAGAGTCATTGGGGGGGGGGGGGAGAGTCATCGGGGGGGGGGGAGAGTCATCGGGGGGGGGTGGGGAGAGTCATCGGGGGGGGGGGGGGGAGAGTCATCGGGGGGGGAGAGAGAGTCATCGGGGGGGAGAGAGAGAGTCATCGGGGGGGGGGGGGGAGAGAGTCATCGGGGGGGGGGGGAGAGAGAGTCATCGGGGGGGGGGGGAGAGGGAGTCATCGGGGGGGGGGGAGAGAGAGTCATCGGGGGGGGGGAGAGGGAGTCATCGGGGGGGAGAGAGAGTCATCGGGGGGGGGGAGAGTGAGTCATCGGGGGGGAGAGAGAGTCATCGGGGGGGGGGAGAGAGAGTCGGGGGGGGGGAGAGAGAGTCGGGGGGGGGGAGAGAGAGTCATCGGGGGGGGGGGGGGGGAGAGAGAGTCATCGGGGGGGGGGGAGAGAGAGTCATCGGGGGGGGGGAGAGGGAGTCATCGGGGGGGGGGAGAGAGAGTCATCGGGGGGGGGGAGAGAGAGTCATCGGGGGGGAGAGAGAGTCATCGGGGGGGGGGGAGAGTGAGTCATCGCGGGGGGGAGAGAGAGTCATCGGGGGGGGGGGAGAGAGAGTCGGGGGGGGGGAGAGAGAGTCGGGGGGGGGGAGAGAGAGTCATCGGGGGGGGGGAGAGAGAGTCATCGGGGGGGAGAGAGAGTCATCGGGGGGGGGAGAGAGAGTCATCGGGGGGGGGGAGAGAGAGTCATGGGGGGGGAGAGAGTCATCGGGGGGGGGGGGAGAGAGAGTCATCGGGGGGGGGGAGAGAGAGTCATCGGGGGGGGGAGAGAGAGTCATCGGGGGGGGAAGAGAGTCATCGGGGGGGGGGGAGAGAGAGTCATCGGGGGGGGGGAGAGAGTCATCGGGGGGGGGAAGAGAGTCATCGGGGGGGGGAAGAGAGTCATCGGGGGGAGGAAGAGAGTCATGGGGGGGGAGGAAGAGAGTCATGGGGGGGGAAGAGAGTCATCGGGGGGGTGGTGTCAT
Source organism: Chiloscyllium punctatum (assembly GCF_047496795.1). Lineage (NCBI taxonomy): Eukaryota > Metazoa > Chordata > Chondrichthyes > Orectolobiformes > Hemiscylliidae > Chiloscyllium > Chiloscyllium punctatum. The sequence continues at coordinate 85,292,189 of NC_092745.1, forward strand.
CGGGGGGGGGGGGTGTCATGGGGGGGGCTGTCATCGTGGGGGGGGTGTCATCGGGGGGCGGGGAAAGTCATCCGGAGGAAGGGGGTGGTGCAGGGGTTACTTGGATACCCGGTAGGTAGAGGTGGATACCTGGGGAGCTGTCCTGGGATAGGGGTGGGGTGGAGTGGAGTGGATATCCGGGAAGCTGTCCCGGGGTGGGGGCCCAGGGTGGGATGGATACCCGGGAGTTGACTGGCGTAGAGTGCATAGCGGGAGCTGACCCAGGGAGCGGTGAATAGCCGGGGAGCTGTCCCGGGATGGGGTGGGGTGGATAACTGGGGAGCTGTCCCGGAGTGGAGTGGGGTGGATACCCGGGGAGCTGTGCTGGGGTGGGGTGGGGTGGGGTGGATACCCGGGGAGCTGTCCCGGGGTGGGGTGGGGTGGGGTGGGGTGGATACCCGGGGAGCTGTCCCGGGGTGGGGTGGATACCCAGGGAGCTGGGGTGGGGTGAGGTGAGGTGAGGTGAGGTGAGGTGGGATGGATACCCGGGGAGCTGTCCCGGGATGGGGTGGATGACCAGGGAGCTGTCCCGGGGTAGGGGCGGATGACCGGGGAGCTGTCCCGGGGTAGGGGCGGATGACCGGGGAGCTGTCCCGGGGTAGGGGCGGATGACCAGGGAGCTGTCCCAGGGTAGGGTCGGATGACCGGGGAGCTGTCCCAGACGGGATGGATACCTGGGTTGGGTCGTGTCATCGTGGGGGTGGGGCAGATACCTGGGGAACTGTCCCGGGGTGGAGTGGAGTGTGGTGGGGTGAATACCCAGTGAGCTGTCATCCGGGATGGGGTGGATGCCAAGGGAGCTGTCCCGAGATGGGGTGGATGCCTAGGGAGCTTTTATGATGTGGGGAGAAAACCCAGGGAGCTCCCTCGTGTTGGGGTGAGGTAGGGTGAAGTGAGGTGGGGGTTACCCAGGGAGTTGTCTTGGGGTTCGGTGGGGTGTGGTGGGGGATACCCTGGGAGCTGTCTCGGGGTCCGGTGGGGTGTGGTGGGGGATCCCCTGGGAGCTGTCTCGGGGTGAGGTGCGGGATACCCAGGGAGCTGTCTCGGGGTGGGGATACCCGGGGAGCCCTCTTGGGGTGGGGGTGGGGTGGGGTGGGATGGGAAATACCCAGGGAGCTGTCTCGGTGTGGGGTGGGGTGGGGTGCGGTGTGGTGGGGGTTACCCAGGGTGCCCTCTTGGGGTGGGGTGTATACCCAGGGGAACTGTCCCGGGGAGGGGTGGATACCCGGGGCGGGGGGACTGTCCCGGGGAGGGGTGGATACCCGGGGAGGGGGGGACTGTCCCAGGGAGGGGTGGATACCCGGGGAGGGGGGGACTGTCCCAGGGAGGGGTGGATACCCGGGGAGGGGGGGACTGTCCCAGGGAGGGGTGGATACCCGGGGAGGGGGGGACTGTCCCAGGGAGGGGTGGATACCCGGGGAGGGGGGGACTGTCCCAGGGAGCGGTGGATACCCGGGGGGGGAACTGTCCCGGGGAGGAGTGGATACCCGGGGGGGGAACTGTCCCGGGGAGGGGTGGATACCCGAGGGGGACTGTCCCGGGGAGGGGTGGATACCCGGGGGAAACTGTCCCGGGGAGGGGTGGATACCCGGGGGAACTGTCCCGGGGAGGGGTGGTTACCCGGGGGAAACTGTCCCAGGGAGGGGTGGATACCCGGGGGAACTGTCCCGGGGAAGGGTGGATTCCAGGGGAGCTGTCCCGGGGTGTGGTGCGGTGAGGTGAGGAGAGGAGGGGGATACCCGGGGAGCTGTCTCGGGGTGGGGTGAGGAGGGGAATATTCAGGGAGCTATCTTGGGGTGGAGTGGGGGAATACCTGGCGAGTTGTCCCGATGTGGAGGGATGTATTCCTGGGGTCCAGGTGTATTTCCGGGGGCGATGAGGGTGGGTGGTGTATTCTTGGGGGTGTGTGTGTGTCTATTCTGGGATGGGGTGGGCAGTGTGGTTTGGGGGCGTGTATTCCTCGTGAGGGGTATTCGATAAGGTTTGGGGGGGTGTATTTCCAGGGGAGGGGGCAATGAGGGTTGGGGGGTGTAATTCAGGGGAGGGGGGGGTGGTGGGGAAATTAGGGTGGGTGTGTATTCCTGGGGTGGGGGGGATAGTGTACTCCTGGCGGCAGAGGGGTGGGTGAGTGGGGTGGCGTATTCCTGGGGGGAGTGGAGGTGTATTCCCCGGGTAGGGGGGCAGTGAGGTGGGGGCGATGTATTCCCGGGGGCGGGGGGGGGGGGGGGGGGGGTGAAGGTTGGGGGTGTGTGTATTCCCGGGTGAGAGTTGGGGTGTAGTGGTGTATTCCCAAGTAGGGGTATTCCCGGTTGGGGGCCTGTATTCCCGGGGGGGCGGTGTTCCTGTCTCAGGTGAGTGTTCTGGTTGTTATGTCATTTCCGCTCGGGCAGGTGAGGCCGGAGAGTTGAGCCGGGGCCGGGCTCTGGGGAGAGGGCTCAGGGCCAAGGTCAGGGGGAACACAAGGAAAGTCTCGGAGCGGCGGCTGTATCCAGCTGAGCTGCCGCGGGGTAACGGCAGCGAGGTTTCTCGGAGGCGGGTCGGTGAAACCAGTTGAAATTGCCAAGTGTAAATAGAGTCGGGCCTGGAGCTGGAGCTGCCACTTGAGGAATTCCCCTGGATCCAAACTTTAGTGTGAGCAAACTTTCTATCCGATCAGGAGCTGACGTTCTTGCGAAAGATTTTATCCATATTTCAACGCACTTGATTCATCTTGGTGATTGTCAGATAAATATGTTTGATTAATGTTGAAGTTGCCCAGTTAATAAATTTTCATTTCCCTTCTGTATTGGGCCGATCACGCGCTGAAAACCAGTTGTTACTATGAGTTGTAAAACAAGTCCCAAATTCATCAGGAATTTAGATCTTCAGTGCTCTCTTTACTATTGCTGTCATAGTGATGACCCATGTAAAATTTTATTATTTGTTAGAAACTATTTATATAATACGTGTAGTTTTTAAATGTTAAGGATAGTTTGTAGACGTTTATAGTCGCTGATTTCTCCATTACAAGTGATAAGGCTCTCTCAGTCTTCATATCAAGCTATTGAAACCTAATTTTGTTATATAAAAAACATGAAATAAAATGGAAGTTACCACAGTAGTGGCTGAAGTCATTTGAAAATACTGTTTTGATTTATTGTTGTCGCATGAATCTGAGTACAGTGAAAGCTGGACAGTACAAGCAGATCCTGGAGTGTTTAAACAGAGCGAGGCACACAAGGTTTCTTTCCATATACTTTCTCCATACTAGGTTAGAGCTGAAAATGTGTTGCTGGAAAAGCGCAGCAGGTCAAGCAGCATCCAATGAGCAGGAGAATCGACGTTTCCTGAAGAAGGGCTCATGCCCGAAACATCGATTCTCCTGCTCCTTGGATGCTGCTTGACCTGCTGCACTTTTCCAGCAACATATTTTCAGCTCTGATCTCCAGCATCTGCAGTCCTCACTTTCTCCAAACTAGGTTACACCTATACAGGAGGTGGACAAAAGCAGATTAATATTGATTTGAAATTAGAAAGGTCCTTTCTGCAGTCTAGTAACAGCAGGGATGAAGCTGTTCTTGAACCTGTTGGTACACATGTTTAGGCATTTGTGTCTTCTGCCTGATGGAAGAGGTTGGAAGAGAGTAGAACGGGGGTGGTAGGTATCTTTGATGGCTGTCTTTCTGTAGCAACCAAAAGTGTAGTTGGATTCCATGGATGGGAGGTTGGTTTACATGATGGTCTGGACAGTTTCCATAACTTTTAAGTAATTTCTTACGGATCTGGGCAGAGCAGTTGTCATACAAAGTCATGATGCACCCAGATAGAATACTTCCTGTGGTGCATCTGCAGACGTTGGTGAGGGTCCATATGGCATGCTGAATTTCCTTAGCCTCCTGAGGAAGAATACCGTCACAGTGATTTAAAGGATTGATTGATGGCAGAAATAAGACACAGACTTACAGCCTGTAGCTCTTCTCAGATGTCAAATACGGCAATAAGATTGCAAACCATATTGTTTAATTGCAGGCATTTGTTAGAGAAAGGGATAATGCCATCAGCTAGGGAATGTATATGTGGGTTTTGATCATTCTATTATTTCATCAGGGGAAATTTTTGCTCATTCAGTTCTTAAATGATGGACAAGCATTGTAACAATTTATAGACACTGGAAAAATTGCAAGAAGTGATAGTAAGATAGGATTGGTTATCATTAGTTTATTGTCTGTTGTCAAGTGGCAATACTTTGCTCCAAAGTGGAGGGAGACCAATGTATATCCTTCTGTAATATCAGAATAAACAAAGCAGGAATTAGAAATTTAACCAATGCAGGTTAATGACTGGTTACATAATAATGCAGTCGGATGAATCGAGTGCCATCCAACTAGACAGTGATTGAGAATATTGTATAAGACAGTTAGTACTGGAAAGAGTTAATTGACATCATAAGATTAAACCCTGCCAATCGTAATATAAGGGATCTTCCTGAGAGTAGCTTGCCAATGTCTAATCAGTGTCTGTGTACCAGATGTTTCAAAAGCAGTAACTTGCACTGAATGTCTTGCAAGAAACCATATGTACCTGAGATGTAATATAATTTAATAATAACAAACGTTATTATAAATTATTACTGTCCTTGAAGCTTGAGCCTACTATATGGTTCATGGGGCATCTTTCCCCTCCTATTATCAGTAGCTTAGATTAATGCCAATAGAAGGATTTGTGGTAGTGTACTTACCAAAGGCATTGCAGATAGTTTAGAATATTGTATTATAAGATGTTGACAATGATGAAGATTTTGCCAAATGTAATATGGTGGCAGCAATAGGCACTGCCTGAAGAAATCTTCAGTTTTATGAAAGCCACAGTCTTTTAAGAAAAATAAAGAAGAAAAGATTCCAGTCAGAAAACTGAATGTGATTTTAGATATTCAGTTCAAAAACACACAGAATCTGCCAGTGTCCATGAGGGGAGCAGCAGCACCAATAGCAGTATTAAGCCTGCTTGTAAAATCTTAAAATATCTATAAACATTGAAAAATATTGGAAGAAACTTGAATAGAGTCTTACCAGAGCTACAAGGGAAAATATCTGAATCATAAACTTGGATACAGCAGTTGATGTAGGATACCTGATGTGAATTAAGTCCTTTAGTGAATGCGTGAAAATGCATTGGTGATTTAGGATGGAACCAAAGAAAATTGTGCAAAAAAAAGTGGCAGTATTTGCATTTAAGGATAAATTGTAGGATACAGTGGCAAAAGAATGCTTTACTTGCTGTATTTAACAAATTAAAATTGCTAGAATACTTTAAATTTGGGAAAAGCTAGAAAAATAGCATTTGGAGAAAAGGACACACATTAAGAATTAACGTTCAGGGATGTTGGTGACACTGGCTGGCCAGCAATTGTGTTTCATTCCCTACTTGCTCTTGAGAAGGTGATGCTGAGCTGCCTTCTTGAATCATTGCAGTTCATTTGCTATAGGTAGGCCTAAAATTATTATTTGACGAATGAGAATGATAAAATCAAATACCATTTATTAAAAACAATAATTTGAAGAGAGAAACAGATTTTAATTGCTCAACTGGAAATATTTATTTCAGACATATTTTCATGCCACACCATTTTTATGAATTGACAAGAAGGAGAAATAGTTAAACGGGCATGAAAACCAGACAAGAGGAGGATAACAGTGTAAATTTACAGACTTTCTGCCATTTTTGAATGAAATAAGAAGTCCATTATTTGTTCGTATTGAAGCATTTCAATAATCTTTTAAATGCTTGACAAAAATTCAGCAGAAATAGGATAATTCTCAAAAGTGTGAGGCTTTCAATTTTAACCAAACTTAAGCTGGAAATAAAAAATAGGATGGATGATAGAAATAATGAATTCTTCATTCAAATAGCAAAGCTTTTTAATGACAGGGCTTTGTGAACAATTCATTTTAATTCTTTGATAATTAGAAAACAATTACAAACACTTAAGCTTGCTGATTCAATATTTAACAGAAACAAATGATTGTACAATTTGAAAAACTGAACAGTAAATCAGCTGCATCTACAAAATGAATCTAAAATTTCTGCGACAGCTTTCAGGTGAATCATTTAAATTACAGAAACAAAGCTAGTTAAATGTAAGAGAAAGATAACAGATTTCCAAGTCGTTTTAAAAACGCAAGTCATTGAGACAGGGTATTCAACTGAGTGAGACAGAAAAGAGTTCATGTGATATAGAATTTCATTGTAATAACCGAAGAAGTCAAGAAAAGAAGTGAACGTATTTGTAGGTCCAGTCGCAGATCATCTTTTAAAACATCTGAATGTAAGAGAAGACACTGATACCTTTGATGCATTGGTTAGGCCACTGTTGGAATATTGCATGCAATTCTGGTCTCCTTCCTAACTTGAAAGAGTTCAGAAAAGATTTACTAGGATGTTGCCAGGGTTGGAGGATTTGAGCTATAGGGAGAGGTTAAATAGGCTAGGGCTGTTTTCCCTGGAACTTCAGAGGCTGAGGGGTGACTTTATAGAGGTTTCTAAAATCATGAGGGGCATGGATAGGATAAATAAACAAAGTTTTTCCCTGGGGTGGGGGAGTCCAGAACTAGAGGGCATAGGTTTAGGGTGAGAGGGGAAAGATGTAAAAGAAAACTAAGGGGTACCTTTTCCTCCAGGGGGTGGTACGTGTGTGGAATGAGCTGCCAGAGGAAGTGGTGGAGGCTAGTATAATTGCAACATTTATAAGGCATCTGGATGGGCATATGAACAGGAAGGGTTTAGAGAGATATGGGCCAGGTACCGGCAGGTGGGACCAAATTGGGTTGGGATATCTGGTCAACATGGGCAAGTTAGACCAGAGGGTCTGTTTCCATGCTGTTCATCTCTATGACTACTGTAAGAGAATTTAACAATCGCTTTATAGCAAATACGATTTATGTAATGGAGAGTGCAAGATTGAGTCAAATAATACAGCTTTTTGAAGAGCCTGTTGAGAGCTTTTTAAATGATATTTAAGCATTGTTAGAATTTTGATTATAGTACTTCATAATCAGAACTACTTTGAGACAGATTTGTCAGAAGAATATTTGATTCATGTCTTTCTGATATGTTGTAATGAAAACACGATTACACGTTACAAAGAACTATTGAGTTGGCCAAGTCCAAACATAGCATGAGAGAGTAATGGGAACAGAAAACAAACTTAGCTTAAGAAGCTCATCAGACTTCAGCAACTCTAACGCATGGTGGCTAAGTGATTAGCACTGCTGCCCAGGTACCTGGATTCGATTCCAGTCTCGGGGTGACTGTGTGGATTTTGCACATTCTCCCTGTGTCTGTGTGGGTTTCCTCTGGGTGTTCCAGTTTCCCCTCTCAAGTCCAAATATGTGCAGGTTAGGTGGATGGGCCATACTAAATTTCCTGTAGTGTCCAGGAATGTGTAGGTTAGGTGGATTAGCCATGGGAAATGCATGGTTAGGGAATAGGGTAGGATGTGGATTTAGGTGGGGTGTTCATTATAGAGGTGCTATAGACTCGCTGAGCCAAATGGCTTGCTTTTATACTACATGGACTCTATGACTCTATCAGCAAAATATCACATGGAAGACCATTGCAAAAGATAATCTTTAAATTCTTTGGTGTTTCAGGTATGGAGTTAATTAAAAAATCATAAGACCATAAGACATAGGAGTGGAAGTAAGGCCATTCGGCCCATCGAGTCCACTCCGCCATTCAATCATGGCTGATGCGCATTTCAGCTCCACTTACCAGCGTTCTCCCCGTAGCCCTTAATTCCTCTAGACAACAAGAATCTATCAATCTCGGCCTTGAAGACATTTAGCGTCCCGGCTTCCACTGCACTCCGTGGCAATGAATTCCACAGGCCCACCACTCTCTGGCTGAAGAAATGTCTCCGCATTTCTGTTCTGAAATGACCCCCTCTAATTCTAAGGCTGTGTCCACGGGTCCTAGTCTCCTCGTCTAACGGAAACTTTCCTAGCATCCACCTTTTCCAAGCCATGTATTATTTTGTACGTCTCTATTAAGTCTCCCCTTAATCTTCTAAACTCCAACAAATACAATCCCAGTATCCTCAGCCGTTCCTCATATGCTAGACCTGTCATTCCAGGGATCATCCGTGTGAATCTCCGCTGGACACGTTCTAGTGCCAGTATGTCCTTCCTGAGGTGTGGGGACCAAAACTGGACACAGTACTCCAAATGGGGCCTAACCAGAGCTTTATAAAGTCAAAAACAATATCCATATGAATCCGCAAATTGTGAATAGTAGAAGGCAACTTGCCTCTTCGAATTTGCTCAAGCGTTGAGTTAGATCATAGCTGATCTGATTAGTTCACATTCTTGCCTACCCCGATATTCTTTCACCCCTTCACTTATCAAGAATCTATTTATCTCCACTTTAAAAAATATACGAAGACTCTAAAGCTTTATCATGCCAATGCAAGTTTTGTAAGGAAGTTGGACATTTTCAGAGTGTGTAAAAGTCCAAAATAACCATTCCGTCATAGTTTAAAAACCAAAAGAACTGTGGATGCTGTGAATCAGAAACAAAAACAAAACGTGCTGGAAAAGCTCAGCACCTGTGCAGAGAAATCAAAGTTAATGTATTGGGTCCAAAGACCCTTCCTTAGACCCCCGGTGCTGCCAGACCTTCTGAGCTTTTCTAGCAAGTTGTGTTTTTGTTCTTTAGTAACAAAATTAATGACTCTTATGCACACCCAAGTGGTTGACGCCAACAGCAAATGTCTGTGGAAGATGACCTAGAATAGTGGGGCATTTATGAGCATGCATATTATCATTATGTGATGATATGCTGACTATAGAAGATGCATAACAGTTGACTCATTTGAATCAGAAATGACAAGAGATTATATAGCACAACAGTCATCTTGGTAATTTCAAATTTGATATCTGAGTAATTGTTATAATATTGTATGAAAAAAATCCTATGATTGACGAGAATAAAAGAAAATCCTTTGGACAGAGAACTTCATAGGCAGAACTATGAATCAAAGGCTGCTGACAATCCTCTTAATATACTGAAATCTGTACACTGTGAAACAGTTGTCAATCAGCAGAAATCAAGGGTTCCTATTTCTGAGTATAAAAGTGTACGTTAATCCTAAACATCTGTTGAATATTTGAAAGCCTCAACCAGCTAAATACTAATGATCGATATGACTCAACTGAACATGAGGAGATTTCCAATTTTTCAGAAGAATATTAGCAGAACTTAAGAGCAAATATACAATATTTGTGATTAATCACACTGCTATTTGACAACACTTCATGATTGAGAAATCCGCTGATGCTACTGGCTTCACATTATTTAATTATTTAACTACCTTCCTACCACGGATGAATCATTGAAATCTAATATCCTCGATTGCACAAATGGCAAGAGTTGATAGTAGATTCTTGACCAGCCAATTCTTCTGTTGAGAAGAAGCTGTCTATGATTGTCATTTTATTAGGTCGTATTATCTAAAATCATACAGGTGAGAGTGGAAGGATCACATGCTATTTGGTTTCATTGCAATATTAAACGGATAAATGTTTTTCTCAGAAATGTCAGAGAATACAATGTATTTAAATCTTGTAATTTGGCAGATGTTAAATATGCATCCTTACATTCTTGTGGTGAGTAATATTGCTCGCCATATTTTGTTTGAAGAAGTACTTGCTGACCCTGAACCAAAAAGTCAAAACCATTCTCATTAGTTCTATGGTGACTAATCTTGGTGAGTGGTAAGTGTGGATTGAAGGGGAGAGGAGGAGGTAATCACATTCTATTGAACTCTGGGTAACTCAAAGATGAAGATGGCATCTTTCAACTAAGAATCTTATTTGACTTGGTAATCTGATATTTAAGCCAGGCAAATGGGTAGTGTACCTAAGGAAATTGTTGGTTGATTAGACAGTCTAACTCATGCATCAAATTCGAAGAGGAGCATCTGTAAATGTGAGGCAGAAATTCTTCAATCACTTCCAGCTCACTCTATATTCCTTTGTCACAATAAAAAGGATGGTCCTCACTGGATAAGATATCAACATTCTTGTTTGCTACATGAACTTAGCTGGTGAAACTTCAGGAGTATTTTTGGCTGTGTCAGCTGTAGTTAAGCTTGCTGGATGTGACCTCAACAAGGGAGTGAGTATTCCATTTTGGATGAAGTAAACCTCGAAGGTCTGTGTAAATTTCTCAGTTGCTGGATTTGGAGATACATTAATCTGATGAGGGGCCTGTGACTTTCAGATTAAAAGCTGCTATATGAGAAGTAAATTTGTATCTTATGGTTGATTCCATGCAATCTTTGGTATCCCTCAGCAAAGTCAAAAATGTCCCACTGTGGTGATCAGAGCAAAAAGATACAGAGTAGGGAAGCAATATGGCTATTGAATTAGATTGGAGTTGAATACCATGTATGTTTTTGTATTTCTTGACAGTAATATTTCTCACTTATCGATTTTTGAAAAAAGACTGAAGAAACGAAGATATAATCATGCCAGAAAAGCCTGTAACAGGTATTGTCTTAGTCCACTTGTTTACTACTTCAGCAACTGTAATATCTATTAGCTGTAATGGTATAATAAAATTTTTGTGATTCCTATTTCACCTTGTTCTATTTGCTACGTTGAAAGCTGTACCTACAGCTGTATCTATAACTGAATGATTGCAATTCTTGTACAAGGAAACCCAGATTCCTTTGCACTGCAGCATTCTGCAGACTTTCTCCATTTAAATAACATTCTGGTTCTATATTCTTTCTGCCCAAGAGGACAACTTGATTTTTTTGCCCACTTATTTAACCCATTTGTCTTCCTTTGTAGATACTTGGTAACCGTCATCGCGAGTTGACTTTCTACCTAATTGTGTCTCATCAATAAATATGGCTAAAATTATCCATGTGACTATATTTTAATTAGTTGAAGTGTGTGCTTCATTTCTTGCAATTTTTCAACTTGAAAGCTATCTATCCCAACACTGTTTCCTAATTTTTTAATTCACTCATGGCATGTGGCACCTCTGGCTAGGGCAGCATTTATTGCTGATGTGCTTTAAATGCTACTGTATCACCTTCAATATCATGAGCTTTTATTGTATGTGGTCATCGCTAATGCTGTCCCTTATCGAATTCTAAATACACTAGACTTGTTACATTCTCATTGAACTCTAATCAATTTATAACATCAGTTGTAATGCCAAAATTAATTTTGATTATAGTTGGACAGACCTATTCGAAAAGGTTATTAGTCCTGATTTGGTTACAGGACCAACATCCAAGTCCAAACATGTTTTCATTAATTTCACATAATTTAATTAATTTCACATAATTTATTAAGTTTATCACAAATACAAAAGGAATAATACTTAAAAAGCAATGTTTTTGAGTTAATCCACTTTGGGTGCCAGTTCTTGACACGGAGTACAGGTCTCCTGCTCTGGTGACTGAAGGTCCTTTCTGTCTTCGGTCTTTCTTATGCACCAAACCACTAAGAGCCACCACTTATCAAACTAGCTAGTCACTACCCCCGTGCATGATCAGAGACATTCTGAAATGTAATTGGAATATTAGTGCACGAACATCACATGATCGATCTCAGATTGGCTAAACCCAAACCCTGCTTGGTTTCTTTAAAAGTAATCGACGTCTTACGGACATCACTTTGTATCGTCTCCTCATTCATTCTTTGACATCCATTCAGTTTGTAAGCTTATCCATTTTAGAACAGCTTATCTCTATTTACTTACTCACTCCATAGATCTCTACCAATATTATGCAGTGCCAGTGAAGCAATTTATGTATCTGCCTAGATTGTGTAGTGTCACTTCCTAGTGATTTAATATTATCTCAAATGTCCCAACTGATAAAACTATAAAGCTCAAATTAAATTCCAAAGTAACATATAAGTAGCCACAGGCCTGTTGCATATTTCATTATGATGATAAACGATTTTAAAAATAGCTGTGTCTTTGACGATGTCGTTTTACTTCAAAACACTGTCATATTTGTTTCTCTAAGTTTATACTAACTTGAGCTAGAAAAACAATCATAAACCAATAAGCAGTCTTTTTTCCATATGGCTTGTTTCCTTATGGAAACTGATTATAAGAATGTAATTTAGTCCTGCTCTTGCTTAATACAGTCAAAATGATTAATTATTGGAAAACAACTCAATATTACACATTTTTCAAACATGATTTTACTTTCACAAAACCATGTTCAGTCTATCTGATTTTATTGTAATTTTCTAAAATGGTCTCACACAATCTCCTTAATAATGGGTTCAAGCACTTTTTTAATGACGTGATAGGTTAACTGACCTTTGGTTTCTTGCCTTCCTTTCTTGAATAGCAATGTTACATTTGCAGTTTTCTATCAAATAAATTGCTATTTAAAATGAAGGGATTGAAATTTTAACTTCATGGTTTGTCTTTCATGAGAATATTTCACCATAATTGACTTTTTAAACTTAACGGTACTTATGAACATCATTTGAAGTTGGATGGATGAACATTCCCTTGGCATTGTGTAAGACTCAAATTGCTGCATGCAAAGGAGAAATTCATGCGACAGTGACTAATAGAAACTTATAGGTAGCCTGCTTTGAGGTTAGCAGCTTCCAGGAAAATGTAGTCTATTATCTGATCAAGAATTGAACACAAAGCAACCGATTATTTATTTTTACAAATAAAACAATAATAGCCAACACTGTTCTGCTTGATCTTGACTAAGAAACATTGAACTCACTTTCTATACATTTTGACCTTGTGGTGTAAAACACTTTGGTATTTCAAAACTAATCTAGCTTCTCTGCGTGTCAGCATAATATTTAAAAACAGAGAACTTTTCTGCTGAGTGGAAAAAAACGCTGTCCACCTGATCTCAATGCCGAGGGAGAGAGTGTTTTTAAAAATAGACCTGCTTACCCAGGTATCACCAAGTTGTGGCAGAGGAAATGTGACAAAAAAGAAGCATGACGATACCCATAGTAAAATAGAAGATGTGATGTTTCAGTGATGATAACTGCTCATTACAAAGCCTTTTCAAAGAAATTAATAGAGAAACTGTGATATAGGAAATCTGCAATACATGGAATGTATTCTTCTGGATATCCTGGGATTTTGATCTTTGAACTGGGTACTATGTGTTTCTTCCCTCATTTGGATGTTTAGTATGTAACTTATTGTAACTTTGTCCGATTATTCCACTGTGCTGTTACATTCTTAATCTGGAACTCAATCAAAAATCTCTCCAAACAGCACTCATTTCTAGAAAAATGGGGTCATAATCTCATCTTCAACTCCTTTCATTCCAAGCTCTAGCTCCTCCCAATCCCTTTAAGTTTCTCACTTAAAGACATCTACGATATGCTAATAGTACAGATACTTCCTTCATTGCAACAGCATGATTAATCTTCAGTTAATGTGAACAGTATCATGAGAGATTGACTAGAATGTGTTAATTTTTTTCTGAATTTTCAATATACAGTCGATAAACAGCAGATTTTGCAAGCAGTGGCACGCTTGCAGTCACAATTGCGTGAGAAAGGAGATTCCTCTCAAAATGAGAAGTTAAATATTTTGCGTGACACAATTACAAGCCCCCTGTTTAATCAAATACTCACCCTTCAGCAGTCAATCAAACAGCTTAAGGAACAGGCAAGTACTTCAACATGTTATTACGATATTTGTTGGTATGGTTCTGTCTTTTGCTTTCTTATAAATACATTGCATTCTCAGATTAGTGGTATCTGATATAACTTTTATAATGTTGTACTTGTTATAAAGGAAGAAAGCAATTTTTTCTCAAATATAATTATTTTGTGCAGATAAAGGTTTGCTACTTCTAGCCATGCAGCAATTAGTTTACAAACTGTACTCTCCAGACTGGGCAAAAACTTTAGACAGCTTTGGAATGGAGTTACATCGTCCCATTGTAACTTGAAAAATCTTCCGACAATGAGTGAATACAGATGGGGGTTGGTTACCTCAATTGGCTAGAAGGCTGGTTTGTGATGCAGAGCAAATGGCATAAGTTCAATTGCCACACCAGCTGAGGTTACCATGAAGGAGTGTCCTCAACCTCTCCCTTGGTTATCCTTAAGTTGAACTAGCATTAGATGTTTCTGTGTCTAATGACAGAGCAGCCTTATCATCCTCTGGGACTATGGTGACTTTATTTTATCATTATTTAATGTATTTGCATTCTCCCAAGCAACCTTCTTATTACTTAGTGCTGTTAGCTTTCAAATAAATATTACTGTATAAATGCAACTTGATGTCTGTCTGTCCACAGCTGAATCGCATGTCCACAAATGCATCTCCTAACTTTGACTTTTCCCAAGCGGGGCTTTTGGTGTTCAATGCAGATGTTAATAAGCCAACTTTGGCCAAAGATACAAAACTGTCTCCAGATACTTCAATTTATGACCAACCAAAATTCCTACATATACCTGAAAGAACAGAGGATGAGTTTGAAAAAATTATTCAAAGTTTGGCTCAGGTTAGTGTTTTTTTTTAAACATGTAAAATAATCTGTTATTTCACAATTCTGAAAATACTGGCAACAATATTTATGTAAAATTATTCTGTTATTTTGGCTACAGTCGAACATTGAAATTTCCATGTAAGAAGCCACTAGGCAGTAATGGGATTTTAGACATGAAATGCATTTATTTTGAAAGTGGCATGTTTTTGTTGTCCCATTTTAGAGTAAATAACAGGAAAGAGTGAGTTACACTAATATTAAGTTGATTATTTTGACTTGTTGATCAGTTTGCCTCTTAACAATGCTACTAGGCACAAGAGTTTGTGATTTGAAAGTGTAATCATTGATTTGTCCAGTTTTAGTGTTTTTTTTTGAAAGTCTATGTAATATATTAACTGCTATTGTTATCTGGGATATTTTTCTCATATTCTCATCCATTACAATTGTGGTGGTTCTGCTCAGTAAGAATGATTTTTATTTAGTAACATAGAGTCATAGAGATATACAGCATGGAAACAGACCCTTTAGTCAAACTCGTCCATGCCGACTGGATAACCTTATCCAATCTAGTCCCATTTACTTGCACTTGGCCCATATCCCTCTAAACCCTTCCTATTCATATACCCATACAGATGCCTTTTAAATGTTGTTGTTGTACCATCCTCCACCATGTCCTCTGGCAGCTCATTCCATATAGGCACCACCCTCTGCATGAAAAAGTTGCCCCTTAGGTCTCTCTTAAATCTTTCCCCTCTCACCCTAAACCTATGCTCTCTAGTTCTGGACTCCCCACCCCAGGGAAAAGACCTTGTCTATTTACCCGATCCATGTCCCTCATGATTTTATAAACGTCTAAGGTCACCCCTCAGCCTCCGATGCTCCAGGGAAAACAGCCCCAGCCTATTAACGTTTCCCTATATTTCAAATCCTCCAAATCTGCTTGAGAGTTTTGAAAAATGAAGATTGATCTTATTGAAACATATGAGATTCTGAGGCGCATAGATGTTGAGAAAATGTTTCCACCAGTGGGGAAATCACAAACCAGGGACAGAGTTACAGAATAAGGGCACTTTCATTTAAAACTGACATCTGAAGGAATTTTTTCTCAGAACAATGATGCCTGGAATTCTCTACCCCAGAGTGCTGTGGAGGCTAAATCACAAAGTATTTAAAGTTGAGGTAGATCCTTTTTTTTTGAAAGGATTGAGGGGTATGGGGAGCTGGCATGAAAGAGTTGAGGCTTAGGCCAGATTAGCGATGATCTTATAGAATTATGGAGGTGGGCTAGAGGGACTGAATGGCCTACTCTTGCTCCTATTCTTTCTCTGTTCTAATGCAAATCGTGAATCCCTTCAACATCGAGATCACTGATTAAAATAAGCAAGAGGAACACCAGGTTAAAAAAGATGTCAAGGAAGGTCAACTCAACTATTAAGGGGAATGTCTAGTCTGGTAAAGGAATACACTTGAGTCTTGGGTATTTATGCACTTTCCCTGAAGTTTAACATTGACTTTTTATGATTTCACTTTTCTAAAATATAATTTGCAGGAAAGACAAGTTGAGCATATTGAATTGAACAAACCGGCAATGGGAGGTCTAGGATTCAGTGTGGTTGGTCTGAAGAATGACAGTATGGGTGAACTTGGTATCTTTATACGAGAAATACAAAAGGGTAGCATAGCAGACAGGTAAGACGATGCTTTAATCATATCCCATTGACACTGGTATGTGACAAGTGTAGATTTTCAAAAAGAATTCTCATTATTTTGAGAAATCTACTTTAAATCATGTTTAGTCTTTTCACTTTGAAAATTTAAAGCATTTTCTGATGCAGTTTATCTTTTTTCAGATTTTTAAATATATGATTAAACTTTTTCAATTATGACAGTCATTTCTTTTTGCAAGATTGGGTAAATGTAATTCCACACAGATATGCAAAGAAAATAAACAGGCAAAACACAAATACTCTGAGTGGAGGGAAAACAATAATCTGAAGAACACAGTTCTATGTCACTAGTCCAAATCAGAAAATTGAATTAATTAGTTTTATAATTTGCTTGATACTTTGATGATGTCTTGATATTACCTACAGAGTGATGGTCAATCTGCAGTTCACTAATTTGCTGGTGGACCTGGGGTCAGTCTTGTTGTCTTTGGGCTTTAGAATCCTTTCAGATTTTAATACTCTTCTGACAAATTGGGAGAGCAATTTCTCAGAAAGAGCAGAGAGAGAAAGATTGATGAAGCTAGTTTCTGGTGGTATCCTTGATTTCCTCTTTCCCCATTTCACTCTTCTCACAGGATGTGATAAACTGCAGCTTGACCAATCAGAGATAAGTTTCTATGCTGAGCTCTCCTGAATGCATAACAAATGGTGCCACTATATCTGGACTCAATGTGCTCAGAAAGTAGCATTGTTTCATACGGATCAGTTTCATGTGTTTTTTGCAAACTGCAAACAACTCTGTATATAATCTATCTTCTTTTAAAGTGGTGTCCACTTTATACATTTTCAATCTGTCGATCAAAGAATAAAATGATGTATTCCCCTGCTAATGCCTAATTAAGCTGAGCAATTCAAACTGGTGCCACTACAATGCTCAATGACTCACATACCAAACATTGGAAGCAGCTTGTGATTGACAGAGATAAATGGTTCCACAACCACTGGATGAGATCTAAGTGCTATAGTTCTGTCATATCCAGCTGTGAATGTGGTGAATATTTAACAATTACCAGAAGAAGGAGCTTGATAAATATGCCCATCTGCAATGATGGGAGAGTCCAACACGTGATTTTGATTTGATTTATTATTGTCACATGTACTGAGATACAGTGAAAACTATTATTTTGTGAGTTATCCAGGCAAATCATACCATATGTAAGTATATCAGGGTATTAGAATAGAATGCAGAATATATGTTACAGCCTCAGAGAAGGTGCAGAGAAAGATTAAGGTCCATTAAGCATTTTGATAACGACAATGAAGAAGCTGTTTTCAAACTTGCTTTCAAATTTTTGTACCTTCTGACTGTTGGAAGAAGACTAAAGAGAGTATAACCAGGGTGGGAGGGGTCTTTGATTTTATTGATTGTTTTCCTTAGGCAGCAGGAAGTAAAGCTGGAAATGGTTTGCCTTATGGACTGGGCTGTGTTCACAACTCCCTGTAATTTCTTAGTCTTGGGCAGAGCAGGTGTCATACCAAGACTGAAGCATTCGCAACAATCTTCAGCCAGACGTGCCGACTCGATAGTCCATCTTGATTTCTTATGAAGGTCCTCAGCATCAGTGATGTCAATCTTAAGGAGCTTTGACTCACTCTAGAAAATATCAAGAAACAACTGAAAGCACTGGATACTGCAATGGCTTTGAGCCCTGACAAGATTCTGGCGACAGTACTGAAGACTTGTGATGCAGAAGTTATAGATGTAACCAATCTTTTCCATTAAAGCCACAACACTGGCCTCTACCTGGCAGTATGGAAAATTGCCCAGGAATATCTTGTCCATAAAAGACAAGACAAATTCTACTTGGCCAATTTATGTTCCATCAGCTCATGCTCAATTGTCAGCAATGTGGTGGACTGGAGAGACCATTAACAGTGCTATCAAACCATATCTACTCAGCAATGAGCAGCAAGGGGACCTCTCCAGTGTGTGGCGTCAAAGCTAGCAAAAGTTCGTTGTGGTTGTTGGCGGTAAATAATGTCAGTCCTCAGACATCACTGCAGGAGGACATCACAGTAGTGTCAATGTTGCAGCCTTTACTTGCTTAACCTGTCTTCTGTCAATGTGTCAGAATAGAGATGTTCAGGATGATTGTACAATGCTCAGCACTGTTGTGACTCCTCAGATACTGAAGCAGTCTGTGTTCATATACAGCAAGACCTGGACAACATCTAGGCTTGGACTGATAAGCGGCAAGTCATATTTGCACCTGACAGTCTCCAAAAAGCAAGAACCTAATCATCGTCTCTTGACATTCAGTGTCATTGCATTCACGGCATCCCCACTATCCTGGGTTGAATATTGACCAGAAACTCAACTACATCAGTAATATAAATGCTATCTGTACAAGAGTAGGTCAGGGGCTAGGAATTCTGTTGTCAGAAACTGTCCTCCCAATTCCTTAAAGCATGTTGACTATTCATGAACTACAAGTCAGGAGTGTGATAAAGTACTCTGCACTTGCTGTGAGTGTCTAACTAACACTCAAGAATCTGAGCACCATTTTGGACCAAGTAGGCAGATTGATTGACACCTCATCCACCATCTTAAATGTTGAAGCTGTCCAACAATAACGCACTGTGGCAACAGTATGTGCCACCTCCAAAAATAACATTAAATTACTAATTGTTGTCAAACATTTGGGTATTAAATGAAATATATCATAAATTCTGATTCTCTATGACATTTGTCTTGAAAAAGCCAAAGAAATGATAAATTTACGATATTCTGTTGAAATTCATTGCACAAAATGGAATTTCTGGCTTTTTCCTCTTGATATAAATTCATCATGATGCATCAATTTAGGGCTGCTAATTCATGAAGGCACCTTTTAATGAGCTGATTTATGACCCAGACAAAACGTTCCACCATTGATGTGCAGGAAAGGAACTGTGAAGCTGGACAATGGATTATCTGCGAGCAGCTAATGATTTAATCTGAGAAATATATATGAACATTTAAATAGAGCAGCTGTTGACCATTCAGCCCTTTGAGCCTACTCCACCATTCAATGAAACTGATCTGTTTGTGCTCCAATTTCTAGGTTCCTATCTACTCTGATAGCTCGAGATTCCTTTGCCTGACAAAAAAACTATTCACTTGTGTCTTAAAAAAAATTCAGTGACCCTGGCTCCACCACATTCTGAGACAGCGAGTTCTCAGGGCTCACAAGCCTCAGAAAGAAAGCATTTGTCCTTATCTCTCTCCTGAAAGGGCAGCCTTTAGTTTTAAAACTGTGATAGATAGAGATAAATGATTCCACAACCACTGGATGAGATCTAAGTGCTATAGTTCTGTCATGTCCAGCTGTGAATGTGGTGAATATTTAACAATTATCAGAAGAAGGAGCTTGATAAATATGCCTATCTGCAATGATGGGAGAGTCCAACACGTGGTTTTTGATTTGATTTATTATTATCTGGACTGATTGACAAGATGAAATAACTTTTCTGCATTAGGATCTTGTATACTTCAATCATCCCCTCATTCTTCTCTACACCAGTGGAAACAATCCTAGCCTTTCGAAACTATCCTCATAAGACAACCCACTCATTTCAGGTGCCAATCTGGTAAACCTCCTCCGGACTGTCTCCAATGCATTTACATTCTTCATGAATAAGGAGACCAGAACTGCATACAGTATTCAAGATGTGATCTCACCAATACCCTGAATGATGTTCAATTTGATGTTCAATTCCTCTCACAATAAAGGGTAGCATTCCATTACCCTTCTTGATTGCATGCTGTACCTGCAAACTAACTTTTTGTGACTCACCAGAAAATCTAAATCCATCTGCACATCAGAATTCTATAGTTTTCCATGAAATAACACACTCTGCTTTATATTTGTCCTGCTAAAATAAACAACTTCATGTTTGTCCACATTATACTCCATCTGCTGAACTTTTGCTTACTCACTCGACTATCTATATCCATCTGCAACTTCCTTGTTTCTTCTTGACAACATACTTTCCTACATACCTGGCTGGTGCCTGTAAGCATACCTTCACTCCAATCACTTCCATCTGATGTGAATTTTAAAATGTTGAGGCCCCAGCACAGACTCCTGTGGGCTTCCATTTGTCACATCCTGCAATTATTAATGCATACTCCTTGTTTTTTTTCCCAGCCAGCTAATCACCTGTCCATGTTTTCATTTTTGTCAATAATCTTTTATGTGGTACCTTACCAAATACATTCTGAAAGTCCAATTACAAAACATGTTCAGGCTGTTTTTCGTTCACAGTGTATGTTTGTTCAAAGAACTCCGATAAATTGGTTTAACAGAATTTTCCTTTAAAAACATGCTGCTTGTTCCTGATTACTTTGAAATTTTCTTGACACACAGCTTTTCAGTTGTCACTTCTGACAACTTTTCCCTGACCAACATCAAGTACCTATTCTCCAGTTTCCTATTTTCTGCCTTCTTTCTTGAATAGAGACATTATATTTGCTGCTGTAGTGCAGTTTGATCTGGTGTCCCGAGTGTATTAACTGGGTCTCTGGCATACCAGTCCAGTGACATTATCATTACCAACCATTGATTTCCCCTAAGTCTGGGTCTCTTACAGAGATATTGTTGGAGATTAATTGCAATGATTCATGAACAGTTCCCAGAATTATGGAAGGCTAGTCTTGATGCCACTGTTTTTTTGTTGTCTCAGTTCCGATGTTGATCTCTTCATGGCTGCTTTGGTAGTACATTTACAAGACGTATCTTGAGGTGGCACTAATGTTTTGAGGTGAACTAACTTTTTGTGAGGTGAAAAGTTTCAATGCTTGGAAACTTAAAATTAGAAATACATGTTTCAAAATATTAATTTCAAGAGGCAGTATGTAAGCAAATTGAGACTTCTGACATGCTCAGAAGGAGAAAGTTGACCAAAAATAATTGGTTCTTAAAAGCTTTTCTTTGAGACTTTTTCTGGTGTAAGTTTTGAGTCTGTTGTATGATCATTGCAGATTGATTGTAATGATTAGTCAACAACTCTCAGATTCAGTGAATGCCCATCATGATGACACTTGTACGTTTTATTGTCTTACAAATCCTGTGAAGGCAGTTCCACTTGTTATCTTTTATTCAATTCTGACTTTAACTTTCTGTATCTTCCCTCTTTGATGCACTCTTCTTTTCCTCCTCTTTTTTTCTGTATATGTTGACTAATTAACCAATTTCGTTTCTGTTTTTCTAGTTTTTTTTCTTTTGTTATCCTTTCTTTCATTGTTTAAGGAGACTAGTCATTGGGCATGATTTTCTTGTCGTTACAGTATCCCTGTGCAATTATTGTTTCGCTGATGTAGCAATTTGTAGCATTAATAATCTCAAAAAATGAGAATGAAAAGTCCCAGTAGTGTCCGTTACCTTAAAATGCAACATTACACTAATTTCTGACTTGGCCTTTGGGTGCCTTAACTAATGTCTTGGAAACTATTAATACGCTGTACAAATAGCCCATCGTCTATCATTAGGATTCATTCAAAGGCCACAGGGAAGGCTGGTGCATACAGAAGAATATTGTACTGTTGTATTATAGCGGTAATTCAGAGTGAGGCATATTATTTATATTGAGTCACAGAATTCCTTTATTCCTTGGAGGTACAGCATCATACATCATGGAAACAGATCGTCAGCCCAACTCATCTGCGCTGACCAGCCATTCCAATCGGACATAGTCCCAACTACGAGCATTTTGCCCGTATCTCTCTAAACCCTTCCCAGTCATATGCCCATCCAGATGCCTTTTAACTGTTGTAATTGTACCCACCTCCGCCATTTTCTCTGGCAGCTCATTCCAAACCTGCACCACCCTCTGCATGAAACAATTATCCCTCAGCTCCTTTCTAAATTTTTCCCCTTTCACATTAAGCCTATGTCCTGTGGTTTTGGACACCTGCATCCTTGGAAAAAGACCTTGACTATTCATACTATCCATGCCCCTCATGGATTAAAAAACCCCTCAGCCTCTGACGCTTCAAGGAAGAAAGCCCCAGCCTATTCAGCCTCTCCCTATAGTTCAAACCCTCCAACCCTAGCAACATCCTTGTCAGTATTTTCTGCACCCTCTCAGGTTTAATAACATATTTCCTATAGAGGGGCAACCAGAATTGCATGCAGTATTCCAGAAGTGGCCTAACCAATGCCCTGTATAGCTGCAACATAACCTTCCAAGTCTGATACTCAGTGCGTTGACCAATGAAGACAAGTGTGCCAAACACCTTTATCACCACCATGTCTGCCTGTGACTCCACTTTCAAGTTTCTATAGGTCCGATTATAATGGCTGGTCGGCGCAGATGAGTTGGGCTGATGGTCTGTTTCCATGATGTATGGTGCTGTACCTCCAAGGAATAAAGTGCACCTGCACTCCTTGGTCTCTTTTTTTTACGGCAACCCTCCCCAGGGCCCTGCCATTAACTGTGGAAGTCATGTCCTGATTTGCCTTACCAAAATACAACATCTCGCATTTGTCTCGCCATCTGTTACTCCGTGGCCCATTGACCCATCTGATCAAGATCCCATTGTACTCTGAGACAATCTCCTTCACTGTCCACAACACAACCAGTTTTGACCTCATCTGCAAACTTATCAACCATACCTCATATAATCATATCCAAATCATTTATATAAATGATTAAGAGCAGTGAAGCCTTGTCGCACACAATCCTTGTTGCACACCATTGATCACAGGCTTCCAGTCTGGAACACAGTCCTGTCCCACCATCCTATGTCTCTTACTTTAAAACCAATTTTGTATCCAATTGACTAGCACCACTTGGATTCCATGTTTTCGAGTCTTGCTAACCAGACTATCATGCAGAACCATGTTGAATGCCTTGCTGAAATCCATATAGACAACTTTCTGCCTTCATCATTCTTCTTTGTCACTTCTTCAAAAAACTCGATCAAGTTAGTGAGACACAACTTCCCACGCATGAATCCATGTTGCCTCTCCATAAACAGTCCTTGCCTTTACAACTGCATGTAAATCCTGTTCCTCAGAGTCCCTTCCAACAAGTTGCCCACCATTGATGTCAGGCTCACCAGTCTATAGTTTGCTGGCATTTCCTTCGCACCTTTTTAAAATAATGGCACCACATTAGCAAACCTCCAGTATTCTGGTCCCTCACCTATAACTATCGATGATATAATTATCTCAGCAATGGGCCCAACAATCTCTTCCCTAACTTCTCATAAAGTTTGGGGATACACCAGAGCAGGTCCTCGGGATTTATCCATCTTTATGCATATTAAAATGTCCAGCACCTCTTTTGTGATATGGATGCATCTTTTCAAGGTATCACTATTTATTTCCCCAAGTTCTCGAACTTCCACATCCTTCTCCACAGTAGATACTGACACGAAATCCTCCTTTGGGATGTCACCCATCTCCTGTGGTTCCACATGTAGATGACCTTGTTTATCTTTAAGGGACCCTATTCTCTCCCTAGTTACTCTTTTGCCCTTGAAGTATTTGTAGAATTTCTTTGGATTCTCCTTAATCCTATTTGCCAAAGATATCACATGTCCCTTTTTTGCCCTCCTGGTTTCCCTCTTAAGTGTACTCATGCTGCCCTGGACTCCTCTAGGGATTCACTTGATACCAGTTGTCTATACCTGAAATTTACCTCCTTTTACTTGACCAGAGGCTCAGGTTCTCTCGTCATCCAGCATTCCATACACCAACCAGCTTTGCTCTTTGCACTAACAGGGACATACTGTCTCTGAATTCTCATTATCTCATTTCAGAAGGCCTCCCACCTTCTAACCCTACCTTTACCTGTGAATAGTCTGTTCCAATCAATGGTTCTTAGCTAATTCCATCAAAGTCGGCCTTACTTCAATTTAGAACTTTAATTTTTAGATCTATCCTTTTCCATAATTGTTTTAAAACGAATAGATTTATGATCACTGGCCCCAAAATGCTCCCCCACAGACTAAAAAATAGTTTTTCTTATCCAAATATGAAGTACTTTTCTGCATCTATATAATACAGCTTGCATTTATTAACTTTAACTGATGGATAATTTTATTTTCTGAAACAAAATTGCACCTACATAACCCCTTCCTTATTCTGCCGTTTGCCTGCATAAGGTCTTTTCCTCAGTTTGGGTGATTCACAAGTTCTGATATTTAAATTTCCATTACATTGATGGAAGGAGAGCTTTTGTAGGACATTGTAGTTGTCCTACTTTTGAGCCAAGAGGCATGAATTCGTAACCTGCTTTCAGAGGTGTGAATTAGCATCTATGAACATGTTGATTGGAAAATATCTACATGCTGAAAGGTGCTGGCAATGGTTTTTTTTAGTCTATGATTAGGTGTTCATATCTTTTCCTGGCTTCATCCCTTCCTCTCTCTTTAACATCACTTAAAAATATAACTCTCCAAGAATTTTGCATTTCCCTAACCTAGGCCACTTCCGCATTCCCCACCTTCTACGTCCCTTTCCCATTTGGCAGAAATGCCTCAGCTGTCTCGATTTGAAGCATAGGAATTCCATCACCAAACCTCTTTTATCTCTCCATCCTTAATACTGTCAATTCACACCAAATATTTGGTCAACATTCCTGATGTCTTCTCATTTGGATCAGTGTTAATTTTTCTATCATTGCATTCCCATCCAGCACATTTCAAAGATTTTACTACTTTAAATCTTCTTATAGGAATGCCAAGATGTTGTTCAGTGTTTTTCTCCAAGGAATAATGAATTTCTTTTAAATATATTAAATTTGCTCAATTTTACAAGTGACCATAAATGTCAGGCTGAAATTCAGATTTACAACCCCTTGGGTCAGCGCTGCCAGGTAGCCTCATGAAGTTGAAATCTGAAATCCTCAAAATTATAGTCACCATGAAATACATTCCTTGATGAAAATAAAAGACTGAAGTGCTGTTTTTTAATAGCCAGAAATATTCCTGATTTCTGCTCAGATTGCTAAGTTAGATTTTTTTTTGGGTCTTGTAAAAAGGGATGGCAGGTTGCAAGAACAAGACCAGATATTGGCCTTGAATCATATACCGTTGGATGAGAATATTTCCCATCAAGAAGCCATTGCACTGCTTCAGCAGACTCAAGGATCTGTGCATTTAGTGGTTGCCAGAGGATCACTTCAAAGGAGATATGCCAATTCATCAGAAATACCGGACTTACACTTTGCTTCACAATCAGTAAGTTCAGCTTTGTATTTTTAAGATAAGGAATTAATCAAATAATCAATATAAAGTATGAATTATTTGGCTTTTAAATTATATTGGATGTCAGGGCCCAACTTTTCTGAAAGTGCTGGTGCTATTAAACGTATTCTGTCCCTGTTATTTATTCCCTACTGCTGTTATGGTTCAGTTAGCTCAGTTGGCTGCATTGTGATACAAATTGATTTACAGGTTTAATTCCTGTACTGACTGATGTTACCATGAAGTTCCTACCTTTTCGACCTTGTTCCTTGCCTGAGGTGTGGTGACCCTTAGGTTGAAACACTACGAGTTGTCTCTCTCTCTTTCTCTCTCTGAAGAGAGAGCTGCCCCAGAGTTCTCTGGGATTATGGTGACTTCATTTAGTGATGATTATTTTCAAACTGTAAGTTAGTTTCAATGCAATACATCTTTTAAACTCACTTATGCAGACTGTGGATAAAATTCTGTTATGCCAAAGTACAGTTTTATTTTTTAAATGGCATGTTCTGAATAAAGCAATAGAACAATACAGCACAGAACAGGCCCTTCGGCCCACGATGTTGTGCCGAAGTTCTATCCTAGATTAAGCACCCATCCATGTACCTATCCAAATGCCACTTAAAGGTCGCCAATGATTCTGACTCTACCACTCCCACGGGCAGCGCATTCCATGCCCCCACCACTCTCTGGGTAAAGAACCCACCCCTGACATCTCCCCTATACTTTCCACCCTTCACCTTAAATTTATGTCCCCTTGTAACACTCTGTTGTACCGGGGGAAAAAGTTTCTGACTGTCTATTCTATCTATTCCTCTGATCATCTTATAAACCTCTATCAAGTCACCCCTCATCCTTCCAGTTTCCAACGAGAAAAGGCCGAGAACTCTCAACCTATCCTCATACGACCTATTCTCCATTCCAGGCAACATCCTAGTAAATCTTCTCTGCACCCTCTCCAAAGCTTCCACATCTTTCCTAAAGTGAGGCGACCAGAACTGCACATAGTACTCCAAATGTGGCCTAACCAACATCAGCTGCAACATCACTTCACGACTCTTGAATTCAATCCCTCTGCTAATGAACGATAATACACCATAGGCCTTCTTACAAACTCTATCCACCTGAGTGGCAACTTTCAAAGATCTCTGTAGATTAGATTACTTACAGTGTGGAAACAGGCCCTTCGGCCCAACAAGTCCACACCGCCCCGCCGAAGCGTAACCCACCCATACCCCTACATCTACATTTACCCCTTACCTAACACTATGGGCAATTTAGCATGGCCAATTCACCTGGCCTGCACATCTTTGGACTGTGGGAGGAAACCGGAGCACCCGGAGGAAACCCACTCAGACACGGGGAGAACGTGCAAACCCCACACAGTCAGTCGCCTGAGGCGGGAATTGAACCCGGGTCTCAGGCGCTGTGAGGCAGCAGTGCTAACCACTGTGCCACCCACTATGTACATAGACCCCAAGATCCCTCTGTTCCTCCACCTGACTAAGAACCCTACCATTAACCCTGTATTCCGCATTCTTATTTGTTCTTCCAAAATGGACAACCTCACACTTGGCAGGGTTGAACTCCATCTGCCACTCCTCAGCCCAGCTCTGCATCATATCTAAGTCCCTTTGCAAATGACAAATGCCCTCCTCACTGTCCACAACTCCACCTATCTTCGTATCATCTGCAAATTTACTGACCCACCCTTCGACTCCCTCATCCAAGTCATTAATAAAAATTACAAACAGCAGAGGATCCAGAACTGATCCCTGCGGAACTCCACTTGTAACTGGGCTCCAGGCTGAATATTTACCATCTACCACCACTCTCTGACTTCGACCGGTTAGCCAGTTTTCTATCCAATTCGCCAAATTTCCCTCTATCCCATGCCTCCTGACTTTCCGCATAAGCCTACCATGGGGAACCTTATCAAATGCCTTACTAAAATCCATGTACACTACATCCACTGCTCTACCCTCCTCCACATGCTTGGTCACCTCCTCGAAGAATTCGATAAGACTTGTAAGGCAAGACCTACCCTTCACAAATGAGTGCTGGCTGTCCCTAATCAAGCAGTGTCTTTCCAGATACTCATAAATCCTATCCCTCAGTACCCTTTCCATTACTTTGCCTACCACAGAAGTAAGACTAACTGGCCTGTAATTCCCGGGGTTATCCCTATTCCCTTTTTTGAACAGGGGCACAACATTCGCTACTCTCCAGTCCCCTGGTACCACCCCCGTTGACAGTGAAGACGAGAAGATCATTGCCAACGGTACTGCAATTTCCTCTCTTGCTTCCCACATAATCCTAGGATATATCCCGTCAGGCCCGGGGGACTTGTCTATCTTCAAGTTGTTCAAAATGTCCAACACATCTTCCTTCCTAACAAGTATCTCTTCTAGCTTACCAGTCCATTTCACAATCTCCTCTTCAACAATACGGTCCCTCTCGTTCGTAAATACTGAAGAGAAGTACTTGTTCAAGACCTTTCCTATCTCTTCCGACTCAATACACAATCTCCCAATACTGTCCTTGATCGGACCTACCCTCGTTCTCGTCATTCTCAGGTTTCTCACATACGCATAAAATGCCTTGGGGTTATCCTTGATCCTATCCGCCAAGGATTTTTCATGCCCTCTCTTAGCTCTCCTAATCCCTTTCTTCAGGTCCCTTCTGGCTATCCTGTATCCCTCCACTGCTCTGTCTGAACCCTGTTTCCTCAGCCTTATGTAAGCCTCCTTCTTCTTCTTTACTAGACATTCAACCTCCCTCGTCAACCAAGGCTCCCTCACACGACCATTTCTTTCCTGCCTGATAGGTACATACATATCAAGGACATGTCGTATCTGCTCCTTGAAAAAGTTCCACATTTCCACCACATCCTTCCCTGACAGCCTATCCTCCCAACTTATGCTCCTCAAATCCTGTCTTACAGCATCGTAATTTCCCTTCCCCCAATTGTAAAATCTACCTTGTTGTGCGCACCTATCTCTCTCCATAACCAAGGTGAAAGTCACAGAATTGTGGTCACCATCACCAAAATGTTCACCCACTAACAAGCCCATCACTTGTCCCGGTTCATTACCGAGTACCAAATCCAATATGGCCTCCCCTCTGGTTGGACAATCTACATACTGCGTTAGAAAAGCTTCCTGGACACACTGCACAAACACCGCCCCATCCAATCTACTTGATCTAAAGAGCTTCCAATCAATATTTGGGAAGTTGAAGTCGCCCATGAGTACGACCCTGTGGCTTCTGCACCTTTCCAAAATCTGTTTCCCAATCTGTTTCTCCACATCTCTGCTGCTATTGGGGGGCCTATAGTAAACACCCAACAAGGTGACTGCACCTTTCCTATTTCTGACTTCAGCCCATACTACCTCCAAAGGCAGATCCCCCTCAAACTTCCTTTCTGCAGTCGTTAAACCATTTCTAATTAGCAATGCCACCCTCCCTCCTTTTTTACCACCCTCCCTAATCTTACTGAAACATCTGTAACCAGGAACCTCCAACAGCCATTCCTGTCCCTCATCTATCCACGTTTCCGTGATGGCCACAACATCGTAGTCCCAGGTACCGATCCACGCCTTAAGTTCACCCACCTTATTTCTGATACTCCTTGCGTTGAAGTATACGCAATATTCTAATATACAGGAGGTTGCTAGCTCAGTTGGCTGCACTGCTGGTTTACAATGCAGTGTGATGCCAATAGCATGTGTTCAATTCCTGCACTTACTGAGTTTACTATGAAGGATTCTCCTTCTCAACTTCACCCCTCACCTGAAGTTTGGTGATCCTTAGGTTAAAACTGCCACCAATTGTCTCTCTCTAATGACTGATAACTTCAAATCCATATTCCCTTGATAACCTTTGATACCCTTTCACATTGCTTAACAATTTCCTGTGCTGCCTTAAAAATGTTCAAGGCCCCTTGTTTTGCCACCTTTTCAGACAGATAGTTTGAAAGACTCATAACCCTCTGAGAGAGAAGAAAATGCCTTATTTCTATTTAAAATGGATGACACAATTTTTAAACATGGACCCAAGTTCTAGATTCTTCTGTGCGAGGAAGCATCGTCTCCACATCGACCATGTCAAGACTGCTTAGGATTTTAGCCAGTTCAATCAAATCACCTCTTATTCCTTTCAACTGTAGCAATACAAGCCGAGCTTGTCCAACCTTTCTCATAAGACCACCCTGTCATTCTGGTTATTACTCTGGAGGCAATTCAGAGTCTTACCAATGTATTTACTTAACATTCTTTCATAAATAATTTGACCAGTGTTGTGCACAACATTACAGGTTCAGTCTTACCAGTGCCCTGTATGACTGAAGCATAAGCTCCCTACTTTTGTTTTCAAGCTAAGAATTCTCTTGCAAGGAACTTATCTCCTGTCTCCCCATTGTCTGTCTGCCAACTACAAGGTCCAAGCCAAGAGTCCAAGCCATACCTGGATGGAAATGGTATCAAAGCAGTTGGGAATTTTCGCACTATATAGGGCAAAGCAGCCTACTTGATTGGCACCCCATTCACCACCTTCAACGTTCACTCCCTCTACCACTGACGAACAGTGGAATGAAATGTATATCATCTACAAGGTGTACTGCAGTAATTCATGATGGCTTCTTTAATAGCTCTTTTAAAATCTGTGACTGCTGTGAACTAGAAGAAAAAGTTAAAAAATCGCACACTGCCAGGTTATAGTCCAACAGGTTTATTTGGAAGTAGAAGCTTTTGGAGCCCTCGTAGGAGATTCTGCCCCACTAGCTACCTGACGAAGGAGCAGCACTCCGAAAGCTTGGACTATAAGTTGCTGTTGTGAAATTTTTAACTTTGTCCACCTCAGTCCAACACTGACACCTCCACATCATAGAAGAAAAGTGCCAGATACATGGAAAACCGCAATCTGCATCTTGCCTACTGAGCCACACACTATCCTGACTTGTAATTCTCCTGCTGGCTATTCACTGTTATTGGGTCAATGTTATAGACCTACCTTCCTAACAGTACGCTGGATGTCCCTACTTCCCAAGTGCTGCAGCGGTTCAACACCACCTTGAGGGCAATTAATAATGAGCAATAAATGCTTGCTGAATTAGTGATATCCACATTCCATCCACAAAAATATAAATGATGTAGTTTTAATGTAACTGCTTTAATTACAGTTTCTATTTATGTACTGTAATAATTAATGTTTCAGCAGTAGAAGCAATAACCTTACCATTAAAAAGTGCTCATGAGTTCTTGCTGAACTTCAATCGCCTGTGAAGGGATTGATTTTGTTTAATAAAAAGTTGCTTTTTTTTGCAGTAAAATAAGTATTTCTGTTTTCCATCTATTTCAGATTAATTGGCGGCATGTCGAAGAAATTGAATTGGTCAGTGATGGGTCAGGCTTAGGATTTGGAATTGTAGGAGGAAAGCCAACTGGAGTAATTGTGAAAACAGTCGTACCAGGAGGATTAGCTGATCGGGTAACCCCTTCTTATTTGAGTAATTGCAGAGTGGAGAGCCGACTATCTATGTCTTTAGATTATGCTTAAAAATTATTTTCCACAGAAAGAAAAATACATTTCACAGAATTATGGTAGTGCTGAAGGAGGCCAATTAGCCTGTCAAGCCTGTACTGATTCTCTGAGCATTTTGATTTACAAGCAATCTATTACCTTTTCCTCATAAACCTGGACACTTTCTATTTAAATAATCATATAATGGGCTGTTGAATGCCTCATTTGAACCTCCCACTAACCCACTCCTAGGCAATGCATTTGATTCCTTCACCACTTGCTGTGTGAACCTTTTCTTCTTGCCTCGCATTTTTTTTTGCAAAACGCATTAAACCTGTAACCCCAATTCTTGATCCTTCTTTGAACAGGAACAGTTTCTCCCCATCTAATCTGTCCAGGCCTGCCCTTGTTTTACAAGTGTTCATCACATCTCCTCTAAGACTTTTACTCTGCAAGGAAAACCGCCCACCTTCACTTCACAACTGAATGTCACTGGTGTGTTGGTGGTGAAGGAAGTGAATGTGAAAGTGGTGAATGGGGTGTCAATCAAGTAGGATGCTTTACCCTGGATAGTGTGAAGATTCTCAAGTGTTTTTGAATCCATATTCATTCAGGTGTGGCTTGAACCTTGTAATTGATAGATGGCCAAAGTGGAGGCAAAAGTTAATTTTTTTGCAGCAGAATTCCTAGCTTAAATGCAAAATTGGATGGTTATCCTCATAATTGCTGTTACTCATCTCTGGAACAATTCTTGTAAATCTCTTTTGCACTCTCTCTAAAAATTCACGTTTTATAAAGTGTGGTGTCGAAAACAGCTGAGATCTGACAACTGACCATATAAATACACTATAGTGTCTTCGCTTTTGTACTCCACGTCCCAATTCAAGAATTCTAAAATAGTCTATGCTTCACCAATAGCTCTTTCTGCCTTATACAATTATAGTCCTTGGTCTCTCTGCTCCTGGGCACCTTTTGGAATAGTACCCTTTATTGCATACTGCCTCTTCATGTTCTTTTTTAATCAAACTTCATCACTTCTCATCCCTCCGCATTGACCCTCATCTGCGAATCCACCTACTTCACCAACTTGTCACTCTTACAGTTTACAGTTCTCTCAGGTTTTGTGTCATCTGCAAACTTTGAAATTATCCGGTGCATTCCAAGATCCCAGGTTGCCTGTACATACATTTGGAAAACAAGAGTTTCAATACTGACCCCTAGCGAACACCACTGCAACCTTCTGCTAGCTTGAAAAATGCCCATCACCATCACACTCTGCGTCCTGTTCCTCAGCCAATCTTATATCTATGCTTCAACTGACCATTTTACTTCATGACATATAACTTTTCTCACAAGGCCATTCCCTAGTACTATATCGAATGCTTTCCGCAAGTCTATAGATGTGTGTGTGTGTGTAACAGAAGGTATAAGACACACTGCCAATTCAGTACCTTTCAATTCTACCAGAAGTAGTCTAACATAATTCTTCACTGCTTACTTCTGTTCTTTTGCTTTCTCAGCCTTTTAACTTCTAACCTGATAACTATCATTCATCATGAGAGTATTGCTACAAAACCTTACTTCAACCATTTAAGTTAAACTTGGTCTTCAATCCTAGCACAAGCTTTTGCATTCTGGCACAATGAACAAGATAGACATTTGGACTGTAGCTTCTTTCTCTCTTTATCTTGGATTCTATTGGACTTTGTGGATATTTGGGGACATCTTTGAAAACTTTCTTACCTCCAAAGCCTATTTCCATGTTGACATATGTCACATGAGCCTTGCATCCTGGCAACAATGCTCATTAACTATCCTTTAGAGCCCATTTCTTCATCATCTTGGATATTGATACAATCTCAACATCTCAGTCTTTTTAAAGCTATTTTCATTGGCGGGCCCCAGGGTGAGTCTGTAGGTGGCTGTACAGGTGTGGCTACCATAGGCTCTGCTATATTTGGGGCAGATGGTGGCCACAGGAAGGGGTGGGTAGGGCATTGTTTTGGTAGCACACTCCTTTTCCTGTTTTTGCCTGGCTTCCATTTTTACCTGAAAGCAGAAGAAAGCTGAAATCCCAATTCATTACGAAAAGAATGAAGCTACCAGATTCCATGGTTTAAACAAACAAGCTTTTACTGTAGAATAGTCAGATGAACTAAACTTCAAATACTATCACCATGAAGAATCACCATGAATTAGGTACGAATGAACAGGCAAGTTGAGATCGATTACAAACTGCAAATGACATATTCATGTGTACAATGTTCCACAAAATGACACACATGTACCAAATCTCCTCATCTCAGTCTTGTGGATATGGATCCACCAATTTTATCATCTTATATTGGAAATTGATGCAGCAATTGTGTCTACTTCACTCCTGGATCTAGTCTCTGTCCTTCTTGACTTCTCCAGATTGTTTCATTTCATGGTTTCCCTTTCTGGTTAGGACTGCCTCAAGACTGACTAACTTTACAGTCACAGCTTCAGCACAACAATTTAAAGGTCATCTTTGGAGGAGGTGGTAGTGCAGTGTTAACTGTCTTCGGACTAGTAATGCAGAACCCCAGGCCAATGTTTTGGGGATTTGGGTTCAAATCACACCAGGGAAGATGATGACATTTGATTTCAATATTATCTGGAACAAAGAGCTGGCTTAATGACAGCCATGATCACATAGTCATCTTCTTCAGCAGTAAGGATGGCTTTTACTGCTATCCTTACCTGGTCTGACTTAGATGTGACTGCAGACCAATTTGATTGATGCTTAACTGTCCTCTGAGCTTTGGAGCTGAGCAATAAATGCTGGGTTAGCCAGTGATGCTCATATCCCCTGAGCAAATTAAATAAAAAATAGTTGTTAAAAACATGAAATTCTGAATATGTTTCTGAGACTTTGGAGACTCTCAGTCTATCCATTATTGGCACACAATTGTTACCATTGTTTCCAAGTGACCTTCTTCTCAGTAAAGCCATTTAGGTCTTGATCAATTAAACCAGGCTTGCTGTCAGGTAGACTTCAGCTAATTGTAAAGATATAGTCACAAACCATAATTTTACAAAGTTTGTAATTATGATAAGTTGACATAACAGGTTTTTTTTGAAAATATAATTTTTGTCAGAGGTTTAATTTTATTTTCCTGTTCTTCTTGAATGAACTGTGTTGTGAGGTTTTGTGTGCAGAAGATGGATTCTGAAGTTTTTTCATGTTTCTGTTGATGTTGTTTTATACTTGAGAGGTGTGTATGTGACTGTTTCTTCCTTGCACTATCCTTTCGCCTGGACAAAATTCTCATCCCAAATGCTTCCACAAGTAATGGGCATTAAATCGATAGATTCAAACACATGAATTTGCATCTGAATATCCTATTTATTACCTATTATTTTACATTCAAGGACTCCAGATCCTTCTACTGCAGCGTTCATTAGTCTCTCTTCTGCTTTTCATTTCACCTCTCAGAAGAGGACATATTCACATTTTGTTCACTTGCAATCTTAACCTAAACTCGTCTCTTTGTATTCTTCTCAGAATTTGCGTCTAACTAGCTTTGTATCATCAGCAAACGTGACTACAATATATTCTGTTCCTTCGTTCAGTTATTAATGCAGATCATAAGTTATTAAAGCACCAACACTGATTCTTGCAGCACACCATTAGTCACAATTTGCCAACCTGAAAATGAACCATTTACCCAACCTCTTTCCAATTTGTTAGCCAATCCCATTTCTACACTGAAATGCTGCCCTAACAGCATGAGCTCTTAACTTGGGTAGTAAGCTTTTCTGTGGCATTTTATTCACTGCCTTTTGGAAGTCAAATATATTGCATTCACTGATTCCTTTTTATCATTTTTCAGTACCTCTAAATTTCCATTCCTGTTTACCCGAAGCTTAAATAATTTATTCTGTATTCCTTAGGATGGAAGGCTTAGGACAGGCGATCATATTCTCCAGATTGGAGGTATTGATGTCCAGGGGATGGGAAGTGAACAGATTGCCCAGGTATTGAGAAATTGTGGTAATCGAGTCCGAATGGTAGTAGCAAGAGATGCATGTGAAGATCCTTCTTCCAAATCTCCTGCAGTTGTCCCCACTGTGATGCCTTCTCAAGCCCATGCCAATGTTGTAAGTATGATTGAATAACAAAGATTTTATAACATTTCAACTTTAATTTTGGAATTGTATTTCTACTAAAGTGAGAATTGATCATGTTAAAAATATTTTTATCTTCCTTGCTACTATAAAGAGTGGAGAGGAAGTCTTTTTTTATCAAAACACATTCAAATGAGATAAAAGTAGCACTGCATTGGGATTTGAGTTTGTATATTTGAATCTATTTCTGTGATTCTTCAAGATTTAGATTATTATTCAAAGTAGAGTTCTATTGGGGAACTATTTTGGTAAAATTGAGGCTTTAGTTAATAGTATATTTAAATTGATCAATCTGCAGTGCATAATATCACAGATAATTGTCTGGCCATAAGTGACAGTCCTCTGTGATAATGAGTTCCAGAGATTAACCTCCGTCTAACTGCAGAAATATCTCCTTATCTCAGTTCTAAAGGGTTATCCCTTCTCTCTAAGGCTATGCCCATGGGTCCTCGTCTCCCCTACTCGTAGGACTATCTTCTCTATGTCAACTGTATCCAGGCCTCTCAGTGTTCTATAAGTTTGAATCAGATCAGCCCCATCCTTCGAATGTACTCAATGGAGTCCAGACCCAGAGTCCTCAACTGCTCCTTAAATGATAAGTTTTTTTCTCCCTTATACTGTATAATGTTACGTTTCTTGTCATAATTGTGTAATACTTTGTATTTCATATAACTAAATTTCTTGGAGCATGATTTAGAATTAGTGTATTTGCAGGAATCTTTGCCATTGCTACTATTTTATGACAGATGTAAACCTTAGACTAGGATGTGCAACCACCAGTCTTGGGTTCTACTTTTTAATTAAGCTTTTTCATAGAACTTTATGACCTGGGCATTTAATTTTCCATATCTAGTGATAATGGGTAGGATGCTTGTTTCACACTTGACATTAAGTGTGGAAAGTTTCCAAGCTGTTCAGTGTTTTTGGTTTATATTGGATTTGAACATCCATGGTGGAAATTAAGTGATGTGTCAATAATTGCAAGAATGGATCTTATCTCTTCTGTCCTTATTGTAGTCAGGAGTTGGAATAGGACTCATATGCAGAGTTAGCCTGCTAAATTTGGTTTTGATCTATAACGCTATCTGTATTCCATTTGTCCATGTTACATTTAGGGACTAACAACAGAGAAAGAAAAACTCAGTATTTTAGATCAATATCTTTTTATTTTCTTAATTTTTCTAGAAATATGGTGCCTAGTATGATGGATGGGATAAAAACCAATTTCAAGATCCCATCTTTAAAAATAGAGTGATTAGTTGTAAATTTCCTATGTATTTTGATTTTATAATTTTAAATTGTTAATAAATGTATTCTCATGGAATCTTGATGTGGACTCCCATGATAAATAGTTTATGTTGCTGAAATGATCAGACGGATTATCTGAACTACTTACTGCATCTGTTGATATGTAGTTAGCTTTCTTCAGTTCCAGTCAGATAACTACATACCATAATAACATCCATGCTTGCAAAGAGGATAAAGGGAGAAATAGGGAAACTTATAACAGATAACAAGGGCTTAACACCATGAATCTCGAGGAACATAGAAGATACAAAATTTCAAAAAGGAAGTAGAGAGAGGGGGTGAAAAGCTTTTGGCAAGTATAATCAAAGGTTTTTTTATATATAGATTAGTGAAAAGCATGTGGATTTTAAAAAAAGTGTTAGATCTATTAAAGACTGTCCGAGTAACCTTTCTGTGGAGGCAGTGAATGGTGGTTTGGTTCTTTATGAATATTTTGCCTCTTTTCACTGAATAGGGGGATAATACAGACATTACAATCAGGCAGAGGAGTGTGAAATGGTGGATGGAATTTTCACAGTGAGAGCCAAAGCACTAAAGAATTTCATCTGTTGAAAGTGGATAAATTATTTGAGCTGGAATCATATGTATCTGAGGCTATCCAGAGAAACAAGAGAAGAAGCAACAGGGGTTTTGATAGTCATTTTCTATTACATCAGTTGAGACAATTGACAACATTCTAAACCAACCAACAACATCCTGTTTTAAAAACAGTGAATTTGTCCAATTTCTCATTATTAAGAGACCATTAAAAATTTCTAGGATTTCAATTAGCATCTTTGCCAAAAATTAAACAGTTCTTTCTTTGGCCACATATAACTTAAAAAAAATTCTGCCCACTAACTTTTAAAATATGTTATTTACAGACTAACAGGCAAGAGCATTCCCATCATTAGTAATGGAGGAAAGATATTTTTTGTTGCATCATTCTACCACACCAAGTATTTGAAGGGTGGTTTCATGAACAGTCTCTTTGTTTTAAGTAATATATCTTGATGTTACATACAACCTAAATTTTATACAAAAATCTATTGTTAAAATGTTGTGTTTGATTTTTGTAGATTATTGAAAATGATTATGATATTGAAAATGTTGAACTCAAGAGAGATGGACAAAGCCTTGGCATTACTGTTGTTGGTTATGTTGGTGCATCCCATGGTGGTGAGTTCACAAATAATTATTAATTAGGAAGAAGGTGCTGAACTGTAAGTATGCCAAATAGCTGGCTACCATTTTGTACAGGTCCTTCAGCATTCCAAAGTGAATTTTTGCAGTCTCCTGACAAACTTCATTTTTCTCTGGTCTAAATGTTGTTTTATTCCTCTCTTAAGTAAGTGATGATTTTTGATTAATAAAAATTCCATGCCAAAAGCAATTAGTATGGTAATTGTTATGTTACTGTACAGGAAGCCCAGAGGTATAGACCACTGCAGCAGCTGGGGAATTTAAATTTGATTCATTATATAAATCAAGAGCTAAAAGTCGTGTCATCAGTAATGAAACAACCCTGTTGTCACGAAACCCATCAGCATATTTTTAGCAAAGGAATTTATCTGATCTGGCCCATATATGACTTGAGACCCAGACCGGTTTGCAGTCACTACCCTCCAAAGGAAATTAGGGATGGGCAATAAATGCTGGCTTTGCAAATTGCAACCATATCCTATGAATTAAGTTTTCTGGATGGTAGTGGTCATGGGTATGGAAGGTGCTGTACAACAAACTTTGGTGCATTTCTGCAGTGCATCTTCTAGATGGTATACATGCTGCTACTGTGATTTGATGGTGGAGGAAATTAATTATTGAGGGTGTGGTGGCATCAAATGGGCTATTTTTTTCTAAATTTTGTCAGAATTTTTGAGTGTTGCTGTAGCTGCACTCGTCTAGGCAAGTGGGGAGTATTCTGTCACATTCCTGACTTGTGCTTTGCAGATATTGGACAGGAATCAGGAAGTGAGACAACTTTGCAATGACAACAATTGTTGCCCATCCCCAATTGGGCTCTGATTTGAATTACTTTTAGATCATTTCAGAGGACAGTTAAGACTCAACCACATTACTACTAATCGGGAGTCCCATGTTGGCCACACTAAGAGAGAATGGCAAAATGCTTTTCTCTAAAATATCACTTGTAGATCTTTGGGATTCTGGTACAATAAATGATTGCTGTCATTCCTGAGACTGACACTGACTTATACTTAACAGATTTTATGAATTGAATTTGATTTCAGACAGTTGCTGGTGTGTGACTTGAACCCCTCCCTGCAAACCACACATTAGCCTAGGCCTCTGGATTGCAAGCCCAATGACATCAACAAATGCCACCTTTTTCCTCGAGAAGATAAGCAGGACTTTTGACGTCTTATCTACTATTTATCCCTCAACTAGCACCAAAAATAATAGGCAATTCATTTAATTGCTGTGTGTGGAGGCTTGCAGTGGGCATCATTTCCTCAAAATGATGATTGTCTTTCATTGGCTGCATGTCCTGAGGTTGTGAAAAGTGCTGGAGAAGTGTATGCTCTTTCCTTTTTTTTTAACAAATTGTACCATATTTCTTGAAAATTGAATTGAATTTATTGTCATATGTACCGAGGTACAGTGAAAATCTTTGTCTTGCGATCAATACAGGCAGATCACAGAGTTAAGTAGCATAGATAAGTAAATAACAGGTAAACAGCGGTAAAAACAAAAACACGGGTACAGGCAAATATTAAGACTTTGAGAGTCCATTCAGTATTCTAATAACAGTAGGGTAGAAACTGTTAGGAAACCAGATGGTGCATGTGTTCAGGCTTCTGTACTTCCTCCCTGATGGTAGAGGTTATAGAAAAGCATTGCCAGGGTGAGATGGATCATTCCCAGACTTATCAGAAACTAATGATTACAGTTTCCCACAGGGAGTGTCATTTGTTCAAGGTGGAGTTGAAGAACTTCTGGATTTCTTGGCGTCTTGAGCTTCAACAACTCTAAACAGCTGGAGTTTGTTGGAATCCTGTTAGAAGTGAAAGATCCAAGAGATTAGATTAATGCTCTTGATTTTTACATGACAAAATTCCCTTAACCAAGAAATTGGAACATGGTGAGAACCGTATAGAAATGGATGCTGCTCATTAATTTTGTTTAGCACTTTGAAAAGCACTTTGGATGTCTGGGTGGAAGTGCAAAGATGCCATCAGTTTGAAAAGAGCATAAGTTTTTAGTGTTGGCTCCAATATGTCTCAGCTTTATGGTAAATTCTTCACATTTAATAAACTATACTTTCTTTCCGTTTTTAAGGATATTATCATGGTTTTTGAGAGAATAGAGAAAGTTATATGGATTATATCCATATGATCTTTCCTGGAGGTATCTATTTAAATGGGTGGATGCATGGCTTAGTAATTCTTATTGAACAAGACAGATGCCACTTTTCAATTGCAAACTTTGGCATTTAGAACTAAAAGGGAAATGTACAGTATTCTCAAACAGCCAAACAAATTGCCAATCAGCAGAGTTATGGGCATACGTTTCTTGTCCTGGTGACCTTTAGAACCAGTCTGATTTAGATTAGATTAGATTCCCTACAGTGTGGAAACAGGCCCTTCAGCCCAACAAGTCCACACCGCCCCTCCGAAGAGCAACCCACCCAGACCCATTATGATAGAACGCCTCCATTTAAGTTCCATCTGTTTTTGCAATGTGTCCTGAACACATCTGAACAGTTGATTAAATTACAAAGTAAAATAGCCACTGTTATTGTGATGTTAGGGCTGGTCTGTTGGATACATTATAACAACAAAAGCATTTTGGATTTACAAAGCTCTTAAATAGGATAAATATGTCAATATTTTCAAGCAAACTATAATTCCAAGTCCCACAGGATGATATTAGGTATAGTAATGGAAAGCTTGGTCAAAGTGGTAGATTTTAAGTAACATCTTACAGGAGGATAGTGTGATGGAGATCTTTATGGAGGAAGTTTCAGAGCTGAGGGCAGATGAATTCAGCTACCAATTGAAGAACAATTGAGATTCTGATGCTAATGACCTCTGATTTACTGGAGAAGCTACTGAACAAGATAATTTGATATTATAATTTACAGATACCTCTGGTATTTTTGTGAAAAGTATAATACCAGGAAGTGCAGCAGAGCAGAGTGGGCGTATTCAAGTTCATGACAGGATCATTGCAGTAAGTGATGTTTTCTCTTCTATTATAGTTCTTTATATTTGCCTTTATTTCTTATTGCATTATTGTTTTTTGTCCTTCGTCGGCATATTAAATTTATTTGGCGTTTGATTGAAGAATGTCTTCCCTTTCTTTACCTTTTATGCATCTAAAAAAACTCTTACAATTTTCTTTTATAATTTTTTTTGTTCACTCGTGGGAAGTGGGTGTCACTGGCTGACCAGCATTTATTGCCTGTCTCTAGTTGCCTTGTGCTGTT
Source organism: Chiloscyllium punctatum (assembly GCF_047496795.1). NCBI lineage: Eukaryota > Metazoa > Chordata > Chondrichthyes > Orectolobiformes > Hemiscylliidae > Chiloscyllium > Chiloscyllium punctatum. The sequence goes on from NC_092745.1 coordinate 85,333,027, forward strand.
CGTTGGATGCTGCCTGAACTGCTGTGCTTTTCCAGCACCACTAATCCAGAATTTGAGAATGTAGTGGTGAATTACCTTCTTGAGCCACTGCAGTCCATGCACTGTAGGTAGATCCCCAGTGTTCTCAGTGAGGGAATTGTAGGATTTTGACCCAGCAACAGTGAAGGGACAGCATATATTTGCAAGACAGGATGATTAATGGCTTTGAGGCGAACTTGCGCTTGGTGGTATTCCCATATAACTGCTGTCCTTGTCCTTCTAGACGAAAGTGGTCTTGGATTTGGAAGGTGCTGTCTGCAGATCTTTGATGAATTTCTGCAGTGCATCTTGTCGATAATATACATTGCTGCTACTGAGCATCGGCGGTGGAGGGAGAGTGGATGCTGACTCGTTTACCCATATATTTATCTTGTTTATTATTGTTTTCTTAGTATCCCTCTGCTGGTTTTTAAAGGCTTCAATCCTCTGGCTTCTCACTAATCGTCTCCACGTTGTATGCTTTTTCTTTAGCTTTTATGCTGTACCTGACTTCCCTTGTCAGCTGTGGTTGCCTTGTTCTCCCCTTATGTTTCTTCTTCTTTGGGTTGAATTTCTGCTGTGTCCTCTGAATTACTCGAAAAGCTCCTGCCATTTCTGCTCCACTGTCTGTCTGCTAGATTCCCCTTCCAATCAACTTTGGTCAACCTTTACTCAATTGTCATACAGTTACATCTCACTCGAGCTTCTCCCTCTCAAGCTGCAGGGTGAATCCTATCATATTATGGTCATTTAGCCCCATGAGTTCCTTTGCCTTAAATGCCCTGACCACATCTGCCTCATTATACATCACCAAATCAAGAACTACCTGTTCCTACTGGGGTCTGCCAAAAGCAACTCTGAAAGAACCATCTGATAGATGAACAAGGTGATGACAGGCTACCAGGGGCAGGTATATGGGATTGTGGTGAATTGAGATCAGTGTGTTCTTGTTGAAGAACGGAGCAGACTGAAGGGGCTTGCTCCAAATGTGTTCCATCCCTTTGCCCAATTAACTACCCTCATCCTGACTCTTTCGCTAGACATTTCCCATTCAAAATAATTCCAGGTTTCAGTTCCTGATCAGATGTAAAGTTTGATTTCTGGGGCTGTGAAAGTGCAATTCTGAATGATGTGTAAGCGCCATGCTGGCTGTTACAATCATTTTTAGAAAGTAAATACGTGCATAAGTTGGTAAGTGAAAGCAGGAATGTGTTTACTTTCACTCCATATCAAAGCAGCACAGATTTCTACCATTCCATACTGCAATCGTGCCCTGGGGTCAAAGTGCTACCTCCAGAGACACCTATTTAAAGTCTACTAACGATGTGCAAACCATTTTTCTCTTCTTGATGCTCAAGGCTAATTATAACATGGACATCTTTTTTCCTTAAGTGATTTGATTTCAATAACTAAGTCAAAGTGTGTTTCTGTCCCTTGATGCACAGTCCCCAGAGCCCTTACTCACTAAGAGGGAGAGGAGACTGAAGCAGCAAGTTGGAGAGTTGGAAAATGGGAGGCTCAGCAAGAACATGAGTCAAGGCACGACAGTGGCCACAACTTGGAGGGCAGGGGCAAGAGGACCATGAGCGGGAGAGGCTACGGTTGGAGGATCAGGAATAGGATCATGGGTTAGGGAGTGGGACAAGCTGCAAGTTTGAGGGTTGGCTGTGAAAGAATAGTTTAAAGTGCAGGTAAGGTTGTAAACCAGAGGGATGGTAAGAGGAAGATGTGCAATGATCAACATGGAAAAGAGAAGGGATGGGTGGCAAGTGGTAGTTCAGAAAGCAGCATTGGTCATGAGTGGGAGAGAAACAGAAAGTTACCAGATTTTTAAGGCAAATAAATTTATTTTATCTTAATTTTTTTTTTCATTTACCAATCTCATATTGTTGCAATGTGTTGTATTTCCATTTATAGAGTATGATGCTTTAATGTATTTTTCTGATATGAAATGCCAAAACAGACCCTAAGTACACTATTTGGTTTGGATACATTAAGAAAATCTGACTCAGTTAAAATAATTTCATTGAAAGTCATGATTTCCAGGAGCATAGCTACTGATTTCAGTGAGGACTGACTGTGTGTTACCATTTGCTGATCATTTTTAAAGGTTGATGGAGTTAATATTCAGGAATTTACAAATCAAGAAGGGATTGATGCTTTACGAAACACTGGAAAAACCGTCAACCTTACAATAGCAAGAAGGAAGATGGATGATACTCACGGACATTATGAAAAAGGTTGTTTACACTGTACCTTCATCCTGTTTTTAAAAAAACTGTTTTAACAAAATTCCAAAAATATCACGTTTAGTTGTGGTTGTCGATTTTATTTAAAAAAAAATTTCAACCTGACTTTGAATGACTTTTCTAATTAGTCAAAAATAATTATTCACCTGATAGAAAAATATTGTAAACACTTTTCTATTCAACAAAAAATATCAACCAAACTTGTTGGAAACCTCAGTAATAATGCGCTGTGCATTATATGTAATGTCACCATAGAAAAATTTGCTTTTCTTATAGTTTAAGTTAAAAAGAGGCAATATTGTTATTTTTCTGCTATCCTCCAGAATAGTTTACTGAAAGATTGCTCTAATTAATTATAGTAATTTGACCTTTATCTTTTCCCAGCACAAGTTTTCTAATTTGTTTATATGGTTATGCTGTATTAGGGAAATGTCTCTGAGTGTATCTCTCATATACCTCCTTGTTTTCCAATGGAATGGTTTGACTTACGTGATACTTAGATGCACTGTATTTTACAGCTTAATACTCATTCATGTCTGATTTATATAACATTTGGGTCAGACAGGGAGCAAATCAAAACCAAACAGGAATAGACTGTGCCAGTTAACAATTGGTAAGTCCAAAAACTCAAATCAACAGCGATTTTTGAGAAGATTTGTAGCTCAGTTTGATGACTGTCACTAATTAAGTTCTCTGGTATGGTGATGAACTTTCACGGTCAGTGAGCTAACTTACATACTTAATACAAATCAACAGTTAGTGAACAGTTCCCAATAAAAAGCTTCACAGACATTTTAAAAATAATTTTGTCATCTATCTTGTTTACTGAGAACCTGTGAAGCATAGAATTAAAATGAAACTTGACAATGCAAAAGTAAAGGGTTTGTAATTTTTAGAATGTTAAGAGGAGAAAAACCAAAAATCTACCTAATCATATTTAGAAAGCTTCAGAAGTTGAAATAATGGAGATATTTCACTTCAAACTGTGCTCATAGTTGCACAGTTCTAGCTTTCATACTGTCCATAGGAACTTAATTGACAGTTCCACCACATGATGCCAAACGCTCTGTAGAATGTTGTATACTACTTCCAATTAAACTTGGATTTTCCTAAAATTATACTCACAAGAGACCTGTTCACTCCAACAATGAAGAAAGTGAACGTTTATTAATATAGGATGGTTTAAAAAATCTCAAATGGTGAGAGATTTGTAATGCTGTCTTTAATTATGCAAGAGCTTTAATTGTATATAATTTTAACAGTGCACTCTCTTCCTTATTTTACAGCTGAACCGGATAATATGACTCCTGTGGCAAATGCAGTTATCACTGAAAGTAGCATTCATTCTGCTGTTGAAGAGCAGAGAAATGCACAGATGCAGGAACCACAACATCAAATTGATGGTATGTGCGTTTATGTAATATTTGTGTAACATCATTCCCTAGATCTAAGTGCAAAATTTAAATGAAAGTTGGAGTACAATACTGACAGAGTACTACACCCTCAGAAACATGAACAGAAATTGTTGGAAAAAGTCAGCAGGTTGAGCAGCATCTGTGGAGAGAAAACAGAGTGGATGTTTCAGGTCCAGTGACCCTCCTTCAGAACTGAATGTAGATAGGAAAAGTTGGTGTATATGCTGAAGCTGGGTTGGGGGAGGAGTAAACAATAGCTGGAAATGGAGCCCAGAGAAAGAAAACAACTGTTGAGCAGACAAAGGAATTGGTCTACCTGGAAGAATCATGACTTTCAAATGGGGACAATTATTGGATGATAATGACTTGGTTGTGGTAGCAGTCCATGTGTTGTGGGGGTTTGGGTAAGGACATGGGAGACTGCACTAGCAGAATAGGAGAAAGTGAGGACTGCATATGCTGAAGATCAGAGTCAAAAAGTGCAGTGATGGAAAAGCGCAGCATGTGAGGAGCAGGAGAGTCAATATTTTGGGCATCAGCCCTTTATTAGGAGCCACACTTTTTGACTCTGCACTATCAGAATGTCTAACATCATAGATGGGACTAGCAGACTCATGCCATTTTTGTTTTGTGAAGAAGAGGAGGAAAGCTCTCCTAGTTTCCTGACTACTATTTATTACTCAGCCCACACTTCATGATGTGTCAAGTGAAGATAGATTTCCAAGTTTGTTATTTTTTGCACCCTCTCTTCCTTATGTCTAATCTAGATTTTATCTCGAAGAATTTTGGGATTTGTTCTCTTGTTTTCCAAAAGGAAACTGAGTGAATGGTGTCTGAAGTGGAGAAAAAAATACAGCTGTTTGATACAGCTGCAGCATATGAAATAAGATATACTGCACACTGAAACTGCACAATTTCAATTCAGCTTGCAAAATCAAATGTGGTCAAAATAATTAAGTTTGTGGCTATAATTTTGTGAAGAGCTGATAGTTGGAAAGTACTCTTTATTGAAGGTATTAAAATGAATAAAGGATGTTTAACTGAATCATTGTAATCAGTGAGCAATCAAGTGCCAAATTAATATCATTATGGATAAGACTAAAGTGGTACATTTTGCAAATAAATGGGATAGAGGTGCTAAGTAATTTAGGGGAATAGACTCACAAATTATTAAAAGTAGCAATTCACATTAATAAACTACTGTGGCTCTTTTCTGTGTCTGTAAGAGAATATCAGAAACAGGAATCTATGTCATGACTCCCCACAACCTTTCCATCATTTCAAGATACAGGTAACGAGTGTGTTGGAATACCCTCCATTAGCCTGGATGAGTGTGACTTCAACAACATTCAAGATGATTGAGACAATCCAGAAAAAAAACAGTCAGCCTTCTGGACACTTGATTCACCATCTTGACCATTCAAGCTTTTACCATTGGCATTCAGTGGCAGCATTGTATACTGTTTACAAAATGGACTGCAGTAACTTCCCAAGTCATCTCTGACAACTTTTGAATCTCCTTTGAGCGATTTATAGAATAAATAATTCCTTACCACACACAAGCAACTACACAAGTTCTTAGGAAAGACTTGATTAGTTTAGCATGCAGAGAGTCCTGTGGACTAGTCACTGTCAGTCTGGCGCTCTTTGCTGGGTTAAATTGGCATGAGATTGACATGGATTATTTTGAAAGCAAATTTGGATAGCAGACAGATCTTCTTACTCTTTTCTTACAGAATTGCAGGAATTGCTAGGCCATTTCAAAGGACATTGGAGTTACTCACATAGTGTGATATTTCAGCCTAATTCCTTCTGATTTTTTTTCAAAGCTAATTCAGTAAGAGGTAAAAATAAAGAGAGTGTACTACAGTAATTTCTGTCACAATTTTAAGCTCTGAGTGAAATAGCAGCCCATGTGATAACAATGCCTGGTGCGGGAGTTCTGGGGGTAATGACATGGGAGAATGTACTCGGGCCCTGAAATTATTAAACTCAATATTAAGTCCAGATACCTGCAGGGTCCCCAAGTGGAAAGTGAGGTGCTGTTCTTCCAACTTGCATTGACGATTTGGAGATGCCGGTGTTGGACTGGGGTGTACAAAGTTAAAAATCACACAACACCAGGTTATCGTCTAACAGGTTTAGTTGGAGCACACTAGCTTTCGGAGCGATGATTTTTAATTTGCACTGAGCCTTGGTGGAGCATTGCACTAAGCTCGAGACAGAAATGTTGAGCAGGGAACACGATGGTGAGTTGAAATGACAGGCACCCACAAGCCTGGTCATTTTTGTGGACAGATGAGGTGTTTTGTAAAGCAGTCAGCCAGTCTGTGTTTCATCTCCCCAGTGTAGAGTAGACTATGTTGTGAACAGCGAATAAAGTGGATTGAGTGAAGGGGAAATAAATTGCTACTTCACCTGGAAGTAGTGTCTGGGGCATTGGATAATGATGAAGGAGGAAGTAAATGGGCAATTTGTTTTGGTTGAGTGAAGTGCAGGTATATAATGCTCCCAGTATACTATTTTTAATCAGTTGTGGCAATTTCAATTGAATGAATGAATTAATTGTTCCAAAACAAACCAATAATGTAAATAATAATTCTAAATTAATGTGACTCATTTTAATTCCAGGATCCGAACCTATTCCATCAAAAGAAGAATCGAAATCCAGATGGGAAAATTTGTTGGGACCAGAGTACGAAGTAATGGTAGGAGTTTCTTCCACTATTCAGTTGACAAGAATTGAGTATTAGGAAATAACCATATAATGCAATAAAGTTAGTGATGATACCTCTCTTCATTTTATTTGTGAAAATTTTGGAATGTGGGTTCCATTTAGAAATGGGGGTGCAGTTTTATAGGGGCCGTAATGACAATGGTGGACTGTGGCTGATTTGTGGAAAATTGTGAGAGAGGTGGCAATGGGCACAACTTGCTGTATCTTTTATGCAACTGTTGAAGTTTTGAGGCAAGATTCTTACTGGACAGCAGCAAGTTGCTTATCAAGGGACATTATTGCTTGTTAAATACTTTTTTAATGGCTTGTCTTGCCTCACTGATGTGTCGCTTCCAATCTTATCATATGTGCCAAAGAAAGGAGAGACCGAGAATTCTAGTTTCGGAAGTCAGAGGTGGTAACTTTGGCTCACTGCTCGCTTCAAAGAACTTGGAAAGCAGGCACCAGTGTCTCATGGGATGCTCCAGATCACAGACAATGGCATCTGTTGTGCCTATCTCTGACAACACACAAATGAATAAAAGTGGACAGATCCCCAGAATCTGATCATGTGTACCCTTGAGCTCTGTGGGAAGCGATTGCTGGGCCCCTTGCTGAGATATTTATATCATTGATAGCCACATGTGAGGTGCCGCAAGACTTGGAGGTTGGGTAACGTGGTGCCACTATTTAAGAAAGGTGGTAAGGAAAGGCCAGGGAACTATAGACTGGTGAGTCTGACGTTGATGGTGGGCAAGTTGTTGGAGGGAATCCTAGGGGACAGAATTTACATGCATTTGCTAAGCCAAGGACTGATTAGAGATGGTCAACATGGCTTCATGCGTGGTAAATCAAAGAGGATTGATGAGGGCAGAGCGGTAGACGTGATCTATATGGACTTCAGTAGGGCATTCAACAAGGTTCCTCATGGGAGACTGGTTAGCAAGATTAAATCTCACGGAATACAGGGAGAGCTAGCCATTTGGATACAGAACTGAGTCGAAGGTAGAAGACAGAGGGTTCTGATGGTGGGTTGCTTTTCAGGTTGGAGGCCTGAAATCAGTGGAGTGCCACAAGGATCAGTGCTGGGTCCACTGCTTTTTGTCATTTTAAAAATGATTCGAATGTGAATATAGAAGGTGTAGTTAGTAAGTTTGCAGATGACACCAAAATTGGAGGTGTAATGGACAGCAAAAAAGGTTACCTTAGAGTACAACAGGATCTTGATCAGATGGGTCAATGGGCTGAGGAGTGTAGATGGAGTTTTATTTAGATAAACACAAGGTGTTGCATTTTGAAAAAGCAAATCAGAGCAGGGCTTATACACTCAATGGGAATGTCCAAGGGAGTGTTGCTGAACCAAGAGATCTTGGAGTGCAAGTTCATAGTTCCTTGAAAGTAGAGTCGCAGGATAGTGAAGAAGGCATTTGGTATGCTTATTTTAATTGGCCAGAGCGTTGAGTATCGGAGTTGGGAGGTCATCTTGCAGCTGTACAGGACATTGGTTAGGCCCCTTTTGGAATATTGCATGAAATTCTGGTCTCCTTTCTATCGGAAGAATGTTGTAAAACTTAAAAGGGTTCAGAAAAGATTTACAATGATGTTGCCAGTGCTGGATGGTTTGAGTTATAGGGAGAGGCTGAATAAGCTGGGGCTATATTCTCTGGAGTGTCAGAGGCTGAGGGGTGACCTTATAGAGGTTTATAATATCATGAGAGGCATGGATAGGGTAAATAAACAAAGTCTTTTCCCTGGGGTGGGGGAGTCCAAAACAAGAGGGCATAGGTTGAGGGTGAGAGGGGTAAGATATAAAAGGGAACTCAGGGGCAACATTTTCACACAGAGGCTGGTGCATGGAAAGAGCTGCCAGAAGAAGAGGTGGAGGCTGGTACAATTACAGCATTTCCAAGACATTTGCATGAGTGTATGAATAGGAAGGGTTTGGAGGGATATGGACCAAGTGCTGGCAAATGGGACTAGATTGAGTTAGTATATCTGGTCGGCATGGACAAGTTGGACCGAAGGGTCTGTTTATGTGTTGTACGTCTCTATGATTTTACATGGCAGATCTCTGATCTAGGGTGTAGGTTTGCTCGCTGAGCTGTAGGTTTGATATCCAGATGTTTCATTACCTGGCTAGGTAACATCATCAGTGGCGACCTCCAAGTGAAGTGAAGCTGTTGTCTCCTGCTTTCTATTTATATGTTTGTCCTGGATGGGATTTGTGGTGATGTCATTTCCTATTCATTTTCTGAGGGGTTGATAGATGGTATCTAGATCTATGTGTTTGTTTTTGGCGTTGTTGTTGGAGTGCCAGGCCTCTCGGAATTCTCTGGCATGTCTTTGCTTAGCCTGTCCCAGGATAGATGTGTTGTCCCAGTCGAATTGGTGGTTTCTTTCATCCATGTGTAGGGCTACAAGGGAGAGAGGGTCGTGTCTTTTTGTGGCTAGCTGGTGTTCATGTATCCTGGTGGCTAACTTTCTTCCTGTTTGTCCTACATAGTGTTTGTGGCAATCCTTGCAGGGAATTTTGTAGATGACATTGGTTTTGTCCATGGGTTGTACTCGGTCTTTTAAGTTTGTTAGTTTTTGTTTGAGAAAGTTGGTGCGTTTGTGTGCTTCTAGGATTCTGAGGGGTCTTAGTAGTCTGGCTGTCATTTCTGAAACTTCTTTGAAGCATGGTAAGGTGGTTAGGGTTTCTGGTTGTGTTGGTCTGCTTGTCGTGGTTTGTTCTTGAGGAATCTGCGGACTGTATTTTTTTGAGTATCCGTTCTTTTGAATAGTGGAGTCTCTGATCTACTCACAGCACACTTTTGCATTTCAGCGGGCACCCTGGGGTACAAGTGCAACTGTCATTGTAATGCCGCAGCAAGGGCACTTTGTGGTCAGGGATATTCACCCAGTTCATGGTCTGGACTGGAATACATTTCCTAACTGTACACTTACTGTTGTAGCACTCACTCGCACTGAACCAACTGGAGGATACTGTATTTCTGCCTTGCATGGCCTTGCCTTGCCTTTTTATGCTTTGTTCCCTCAACCAGAAAAAACAAGCTCATGATGTTGCTGTATTATCATGTTGTTTAGCACAGACACAAAGTTGGGAAGTTGGCCGTGGTTATCAGCTGTCCTCAGTCATGCTAAGGGAGATTTGTTCACGGGGTCCCTGCACAGTAATGAAAGGGCAGCCTCTGATACCAGTTCAGCAACTTGGACATTTTCAGTCAGCCAGTTGGGTGATTAGAGTCCGGATTCCCTCCACATGAGGAGTGAGGGGTTAAATTGGGCAGCCTACCATTTGCCTTGACTCTTTGGGGGCTTCTTTCCAGCTGGATTGAGGGAAATGGTGTCCTAAATACTGTTAGTGCAGGTGGAGAGGTGTACTGAGCAAGTAAATAGGCAGAGGGCATACAGGGTAAGTAGTGTTGGAGCTGTGACAGCGAGTGGGGGAACAAGTAGCAGGAAATAAAGTGAGTGGTAGAGCTTGAGCCTTGCTGGGAGGTAGTTATAGTATTAGAGAGAAAGTGAGTATGAGATTTTGGAGAGAAGGTGATGGCACCTCTGGGAGAGTGGAGAATGACATTAGCCTTTTTGTCCTGTGCTAGGCGTTCCTCCAGTTGGCTGAGATTGCTTCAATCTGGGTGGCAATCTTGGACTAGGCTGGCATAGTTTGATGTTATGGCCTTGACAGCTGGTTCTTGGAGAAAAGCAAGGTCCTCTCTTTGTACCACTCTGTCCAGCAGGATCTCCAGGTCCCTACACATAAAGCAGATATCAAATTTTCTTTGCCTGCCATGTCTGTGGCAAGTGTTAGGAACTGTGCAGTGCAGCTCTGAGCTATCAGTGCTTGTCCAGGTGCACAGTGCCCTTTTCAAGACTGCATTAGTGCCAAGACTGCTGGTCAATTTTGCAATTTCTTGGCAGTGACAAATTGTTGAGGGAATGGCATATGGTAAGATGGGGGTAGAATTGTGCAAGAGGGATAGAAAGTTAATTACGTGGGTTTGAAATGATATGGTGAGAAATTCTGCAAAAAAAACCTGATGAAACTTGACGCTTAGAGTCATAGAGGTGTACAACATGGAAACAGGTTCTTCGATTCAACACGTCCATGCTGACCAGATATGCTAAATGAATCTGGTCTTATTTGTCAGCATTTGGCCCATCTCCCTCTAAACCCTTCATATTCAGAGACCCATCCAGATGGCTTTTAAATGTTCCAATGGACCAGTCTCCAACACTGGCAGCTGACTCCATACCCACCCCACTCTCTGTGTGAAAAGGTTGCTCCTCAAGTCCCTTTTAACTTTTTCCCCTCTCACCTTAAACCTATGCCCTCTAATTTTGGACTTCTCCACCTGGGGTAAATACCTTGTCCTGGATTAGTGGTGCTGGAAGAGCACAGCAATTCAGGCAGCATCCAAGGAGCTTTGAAATTGACGTTTCGGGCAAAAGCCCTTCATCAGAATCTGGTTTCCAGCATCTGCAGTCATTGTTTTTACCTGATAAATACCTTGTCCATCTACCCTATCCCTTATGATTTTATAAACATCTCCAAGGTCACCCCTCAGCCTCTAAAGCTCCAGGGAAAATAGCCCCAATCTATTCAGCCTTTCTATAAAGCTCAAACCTTCCAACCCAGGCAACACCTTTGTAAATCTTTTCTGAATCCTTCCAAGTTTTACAACATCTTTACTATTGGTGGGAGACCAGAATTGCACCTAGTACACCAATAGTGGCCTAACCAATGCCCTGAACCTCCGCAACATGACCTTCCAACTCCTATACTCAGTGCACTGACAGATAAAGGCAAGCATTCAGAATGCCTTCTTCACTATCCTCTCTACCTGCGACTCTACTTCCAAGGAACTATGAACTTGTGCTCCAAGGTCTCTTGGTTCAGCAATACTCCCCAGGACCTTAGATTAAGTGTTTAAGTCCTGCCCTGATTTGCCTTTCCAAAATGCAGCACTTCGCATTTATCTAAATTAAACTCCATTTGCTATTCAAAGCTCATTGACCTAACTAATCAAAATCCTGTTGTAATCTGAGGTAACCTTTTTCACTATCCACTACACCTCCAATTTTGGTGTCATCCGCAAATTTACTAACTACACATCAAAATCATTTACATAAATGACGAAAAGCATTGAATCCACCATCGATTCTTGTGGCACACTGTTGGTCACAGGCCTCCAGTCTGAAAAACAACCCTCCACCACTGCCGTCCCTCTTCACCTTCAAGCCAGCATCCAAATGGCTAGTTGCCCACCACTGATGCCCAGCTTACCGGTCAATAGTTCCCTGGCTTTTCCTTATCACCTTGCTTAAATAGTAGCACCATGTTAGCCAACCTCCAGTCTTCTAACACCTCACATGTGGCTATTGATGACATAAATATCTCAGCAAGCGGCCCTGCGATTAATTCCCTAGCTTCTCATGAAGTTTAAGGGTCCACTTGATCAGATCCTGGGGATTTATCCACCTTTATGTGCTTCTTTTAAGATTAGATTAGATTCCCTACAGTGTGGAAACGGACCCTTCGGCCCAACAGGTCCACACCAACCCTCCAAAGAGTAACTTATCCAGACCCCTGCATTTAGCCCTGGCTAAGTCGCCTAACACTATGGGCAATGTAGCATGGCCAATTCACCTGACATGCACATCTTTGGATTATGGGAGGAAACCAGAGCACCCGAAGGAAATCCACGCTGACACGGAGTGCAAACTCCATCCAGACCGTTGCCCGAGGTGGAAATTGAACCTGGACCCCTGGCACTGTGAGGCAACAGTGCTAACCACTGAGCCACTGTGCCAACCCTAAATCTACTGTTCCAATAAAACACTTATTAAATGTACCTTAACATAATTTAAAAACCATACAGCATCTGTCATCTTTGATGTCTTTCTTCTTTCGGTTGAAGATCTCTTTGGGTCGTCGTCTTTCTTTCACTGCGAATATGTTTCATATGAAAAGGTTCCTTTGATCGAGAGGGTTTCAGTGTTTTGTGTCTTTCTTGATGGCAGTTACTCGGTCTGACTTACAAACTGCCTGCTTTTCTTAGACCGCCAACATCGGATCGTTTCATTGATTGGATGTTGGCAAAAGAATAAATTCAAACTCAATTGGATTTTCGTATCCTAGGGCATAACTTAAACTGGTTAAATTCAAATTGTTGTCAAAATAGTAACCAACTTTGGGATCCATTTCACAGCCAAATGTTACGTATTTTCAATTCTCCAGTACACTGAGACTGCTGTTGTAAGCTCTGTGCACAACAGCATTCACTCTCTCTTAAAGGTACAGTACATGCCTTCAATTTCATAGCACTCAACCTTCCTTCTTATTCTTCATCAAAACCTCAACTTCTCTCCCCATCCAGCATTCCCTGCACCTACCAGCCTTCCCTTTCACCCTAACAGGAACATATTGTCTCTGGACTCTCGTTATTTCATTTTTGAAGGCTTCCCATTTTCCAGCCATCCCTTTACCTGTGAGCATCCACCCTCAATCAACTTTTGAATGTTCTTACCTCAAACTGTCAAAATTGGCCTTCCTCCAATTTAAAATTTTAACTTTTAGATCCGGTCTATCCTTTTCCATCACAATTTTAAAACTAATAGAATTATGGTCACTGGCCCCAAAGTGCTCCCCCACTGACACCTCAGTCACCAAGTCTGCCTTATTTTCCAAGAGTAGGTCAAGTTTTGCATCTTCTCGAGAAGGTACATCCACATACTGAATCAGAAAATTTTCTTGTACACTGAACGAATTCCTCTCCATCCAAGCTGTGAACGCTATCATAGTCCCAGTGTATGCTTGGAAGGTTGAAATCCCCGATCGTAACCATCCTATTGTCTTACAGATAACCGAGATTATCTTACAAATTTATTTCTCAATTTCCCGCTGAATATTGGGGGACATCTATAGTACAATCCCAATAAGGTGATCATCGTTTTCTTATTTCGCAATTCCACCCAAGTAACTTCTCTGGATGTATTCCCAGGAATATCCTCCCTAAATACAGTACTAATGTTATCCCTAATCAAAAACACCACTCCCTTTCCTCTCTTGCCTCCCTTTTGCTCCTTCCTATAGCATCGATACCCTGGAACATTAAGCTGCCAGTCCTGTCCATCACTGAGCCATGTTTCTGTAATTGCTATGATATCCCAGTCCCATGTTCCTAACCATGCCCTGAGTTCACCTGCCTTCCCTGTTAGGCCTCTTGCATTGAAATAAATGCAGTTTTATTTATCAGTCCTGCCTCGTTCTCGACTTTGTTTCTGCCTGCCCTATCTGTTTGATTTACTCCTTTTCCTAACTATACCAGTCTCAGAATGCTCTCTTTTCTCATCTTCCTGTGTTTCTCCCACCAACCCCTTCCTGGTTTAAATCATCCTGAGCAGCTCTAGCAAACTACCCACAAGTCCCCTTCTAATTTCGATGCAATCAGTCCTCCTTGTCCGATCACTTCTACCCCAGAGAAGAGATTCCAATGATCCAGATATTGTGAATCATTCTCCCCTCCGCCAGCTCGTCAGCTATAGCATTCATCTGCCCCATCCTCCTATTCCCACCCTCACTAGCTTGTGGCACCGGGAGTAAACCAGATATTACCACCTTTGAGGACCTGCTTTTTAAATTCCCACCCAACTTCCTATATACTCTCCTTAGAATCTCATCCTTTTCTCTTCCTCTGCCGTTAGTTCCACTGCGACTTCCTGCTGGTCCCTTTTCTGTTGTAGAACATTCTGTGCCCCTGATCCTGGCTCCAGGGAGGCAACACACCATTCTGATGTCTGACTTTTGGCCCTCGAATCGTCTGTATGTACCTCTGACTAGGGAGTCCTCTAACACAGTCGATTGTTTGGAACCTGGCATACCCGTCGTTAAATTAGAGCCAGTCTCGGTACCAGAAACCTGGCTGTCAGTGCTACATATCCCTGAGAGTCCATCAACCCCTACATTTTCCAAAACAGCATGCTTGTTTGAGATGCAGATAATTGGCTGAAAGAAATGTAAGATTCAGCCTAGAGTGTGATTAAGTAGTGCAACATTTCATCCAACTTAATCTTACGGAAAGCCACTATCCAACTTAAGAATGACTTCAATTCAGTTTAATAGATTTTATGAATTATTTTTAAGCTATTTCTAGTGTACTATTTATCTTGTTTGAAGTGGATTATAATTAGATTTATGAAAATAAAATACCACAGATGCTGGAATTCTGAAATAAAAACTAAAATTCTTGAATTATACAAATTTGGCAGCATCTGTGGAGAACAAAACAGTTAATACTTCAAGTCTGTAACTTGCTGAAAGGTCTGTTTTTCTATTTTAATTGTGTTTGGATTAGCTTTTAATGTGCCAGACTTGCAAATTTCAAGAGTCGACAACTGAATTGATAAGCAAATACTTAAGTGAGTGAAGATACATCGCCATGTCGACCATTTTTATACACATTTGATATCTATATATGTTTCAAAAGTCTGAATTTACTCATCACAAGCAGACAAGTTGTGTGTATTTTCTTGGTCTGTGAATATTTTGAAATATCCTGCTTCATGCAGCTTCTGTGAATTAACAACAATACATATAATTTCTATTCTTCATGTACCCCATGAGTGTTAGAATGTTTATACAGATTTGGTCCACATTGTGAGTCTACTGAACACTTGCTATGCTTGTTTTTTTTGGTGTCAGAAAATGCTGGGTGTAATGTTAGGAAATTGAATTGCTGTTGGCAACATCCTTCCTAGCTTCTTCAAGCTTGCTGACTTGAATTCCTTTTGTCCTTAATTCACCATCTTTCTGTATTTCCTAAATCTCTATAACTAAATAAGCTCTTATACTGGGAATTTTGGCTGCCCATTTGAGATTATTGTCGAAACGTGTGAAGCTGGAAGAGCACAGCAGGTCAGGCGGCATCCAAGGAGCAGGAGAATTGACATTTTGGGCATAAGCCCTTCATCAGGAATATGGAGGGGGGAGGGGGCAAGCTGGAAAGGCAATAGGTGGATGCAGATGAGGGGGTGACGGTGATAGGTTGGAGCAGATAGGTGGGATGGAAGATGGACAGATAGAACAGTTCCAGAGGGCAGAGCCAAGTTGGAGGGTTCGATCTGGGATGAGGTGGGGCGAGGGGAGAAGAGTCAATCAGTGAATTTGACGTTGATGCCATGTGGTTGGAGGGTTCCAAGGTGGAAGATGAGGTGTTCTTCCTCTAGGTGCCAGGTGACTTGGATTTGGCAATGGATGAGGCCCAGGATTTGCAATTTCTTGTTGGGTGGGGGGTGGGAGTTGAAGTGGTTGGCCACAGGACAGTGGGGTTGTTTGGTCCATGTGTCCCAAAGATGTTCCCTGAAATGTAACATGATTAGCTGTCCTGTGTCTCCAATGTAGAGGAGACCACGTCAAAAACAACGGATACCGTATATGAGGTGTTTAAATTTGCAGGAAAATCTTTGCTGGATGTGGAAAGATCCTTTGGGGCCTTGGATAGAGGTGAGGAGGGAGGTGTGGACACAGGTTTTACACCTCTTGTGGCACCAAGGGAAGGTGCTGGGAGTGGAGGGTGGATTGGTGGGGGAGTGTGGGTCTCACTAGAGAGTCTCGGAGGGAATGGGTTCTGCGGAATGCCAATAGGTGTGGGGAGGGAAATATTTCTTCTGTCTTGGGACCTTCCAACCACACAACATCAACATCGACCACTCGTTTACTCATCTCCCCTCCCCCACCTCATTTCAGATCCGACCCTCCAACTTGGCACTGCTGTCTTGAACTGTCCTACCTGTCCATCTTGCTTCCTACCTATCCGCTCCATTCTCCAATCTGACCTATCATCATCATCCTGCACCCACCTATCGCCTTCCCAACTTCCTCACCCGAGCCTCCTTTTTATCTCTCAGCCTTCTTCCTTCCCCCACCATCTTCCCCCACCCTCCAACATTCCTGATGAAGGCCTTATGCCCAAAATGTCGATTCGCTTGCTTCTCGGATGCTCCCTAACCTGCTGTGCTCTTCCAGTTCCACACTTTTCAACTCTGATCTCCAGCATCTGCCATCCTCACTTTTTCCTGAGATTATTGCCATCTGGCTTCTCTACTCAGATCACTGATAGCCAAAAATAAAGTTTGAAATGGAGACAGTAGTTTGCAAAGACAAAGATATTGACTGTTTATTACGAATGGAGATCATGGCCAACCCAGAATTGTGATCTTGTATGCATAATTTCCAATAATAATTGAGAGCAAATTGCCTCCACTGAATAAATTAAAACTCCATCTTATGATTACTTGCCTCCGTTATGTCTTAACGCCTGCTTAGAATGTTGACCTTCAACATCAATGTAATATTGGAATATTGAATTCTGTCAAATTAACTCACTACTTTTCTTATTTATAATTAGATGCTTGATTTTGAGATTGAGACTGCCAATAATATGGAACTGCAGAAATACTCCAAGGTATTGACATCCAATACTTTCAAAGCCTCAATGATTGAAATGGTACTTTCCATTTTATAGATCAGAGTAGTCCAATGTTTTTCACCTTGCACTTTGTGAAAGTTTTAAGTTAATTTCTCAAAAAGCAAAACCTCTGATTGAATCCATAAGGACACGAAAGATTTGCAGTATGCTTGGAAAAAGGCAAACACATAATGGTCAGGCATCTGCAATAATATATGAGACAATTTGGTCATGTTTATTTTACCAGGCTAATAAAGTAGCATGCAAAATAACCTTATGGTGAGGAAGTAATTCCCAGAATAAACTTCTCAATGGATGGTGTATGAGTTAATAGAATAAAAGGACTAGGCGTGTCCAAACGTTTTGTTGGATTTCTCAATTTAAATTGAGAAGCTGAAGAATAGGTTGCTCTTTGGGATATCCTCAGGTGTATAGATATTGAAATGCTGTTAATGTCTAAATATTATCATACTTTGAGAACTCAGTATGACAAATTGCTTTTCAGAAGCTAAATCTGAGGGAACTGCATAGCCAGCAAATAAAAGTTCTGGAAATAGAACATTGGTTTCTGCCTTTCTGAATTGCAACAATTGTAGCTGTATGTAATAGCCTAGATAATAATAGAAAAAGAGCTTCATATTGCTATGGGCAGTGATCTGAAATAAAATGGCGATGCAGAAAATTACCACAGCAGATTGACAAGGGGGTTGAAGTGAATTATCAACAGTCTTTGAACCAGTCGTATTTAGTTGGGTGCATAACCTAGAGATCAAGTAAGAATCGAGCATGAAGAGGGGATATAATCTAGGAAGGGCTATTGCTATAATAGGCAAAGACAAAATTCTAATATTTTATATGATTAAAACAGTTAATGTATTCACAGGAACAGGATATTGTTACGATTGACTTGCAGGAACAAATGAATTATTGCAAAAATAATGTCAAAAGCTGCTAAGCTCTTGAAAATACAAGACAACATTATAGTTTAGTCATATGTATTTTTTACTCTTATGTGCCATGCTAGTGTTGCTTGCAATTGTTGTCCATCCTGAATTAACTTTTAATTGATTAGCCACTTGCAGGATGGTTAAGAATCATTGCTAAGGGCTTAGAGTTTTACATAGGCTAGCGAAGGATGATAGATTTCCATTCCTAGAAGATATTAGTGAATTGGATGGGTTTTTACAACAATCACTGATAGCTGTTATTGTCACTGTTATGATCCCTGCTGATGATAATATTGCATTTGTCAAATCACAGATTGAAACCTGGTTTGATAAGCCATATATTTCAGTTGTGCAGTTGCTTAACTTGATGGTCAGTTCTACTCATTTTTGAAACATTTCCATACAAGGCTGCAGACAATATTAACAACAGAGCATAAATTTGTTACTCAGAGGAAGAAATAAGCATAAACAACCAGTTACCTAATAACTCTGTTATATAGGACACTATGTAATGATGCTGTCACTTTAAAAAGGTTATTTTGTCCTTGGATTTTTCCAAGAGAGGTTGTAAAGGCAAAGGTGCCAAAATGTCTACTTTAACAATCGCAGGGGTGTGGCCAGTTCTCCTAATTCAGGTTATTTCTAGTTTAGTTTAGTTGTAACAGTCACAAACGCTGGAATCCAGAGAAAGGTTCCAAGCTTCAGCAGATGATTCCTGATAGGCATTTCTATCTGAAATCTCTCCTGCCTATGTTTGAATTTGCCTTTTGCCAAGGGGTGTGTTTATGGGATGTTACAGGAATTGGAACAGCTCCTTATTTAAGTTGCTGTGTTGGATCAGTTAAGTTTTCAAATAGTAAAGTTCTTCTAAATTCTGTTTTCTTTTGTTCATGTTTAAACAAATTCTGTTTTGCTCAAAACTGAGTGGTTGACC
The DNA here is from genome assembly GCF_047496795.1 of Chiloscyllium punctatum. Classification (NCBI taxonomy): domain Eukaryota; kingdom Metazoa; phylum Chordata; class Chondrichthyes; order Orectolobiformes; family Hemiscylliidae; genus Chiloscyllium; species Chiloscyllium punctatum. The sequence continues at coordinate 85,351,778 of NC_092745.1, forward strand.
AGCTGCATCACACCTGGAATATCGACATCACATTTGCCTTTAAAATAAGAAAAAGTTAGGGTCTGGGTTGCCGCCTTAAAATATTTTGAGGGGGTCTGGCCTGGACCAATGATTTAGAACTAATTTACGATCCAATAATTTGAGTTTAAATTTGAATTTCTGTTGCAAAGTCCTACTTGCCATTGAAGAAACACAAAAACTGCACATGTAAGAAAGTCTTTAATGGCCTCGCCATTACCCCCAATGTTTTAATGCTGATTTGAGGTCAAGTCACTTCTTACATTGTGGGAAACATGGCAGCTGACTTGCCCACAGCAGATTCAACAGCAGTGATGGAATTGATGTCCAATTCATCCATTTCAAGAGATTTTAGAGAAATAAATGTAAATGAAGACACCAGAAAAAAATTCTCTGCCCCTCTTCAAACCGTGTTCCTGAAAATGTTACTTTTCATCTGAGAGGTCAACTAGGCTTCTGATTAGCATTTCATCTGAAGAACAATTTATCAAGACACTGTCGCAGAAAATGCTGCTGGTGAGGCAAAACCAATGACTGCGTTGTTCTTTGGCTTCAGTCAAGTGAACATGAGCCATTGGAGCAGCCAGATCATGAACCGAGCTGGATGGGAAACTTGAACATTGGCCATTTTGCAGACTTGTCCTAATTTTTGATTTTGTTTTAATCCAGCTGTTACCAGTTCATGCCCTGAGGTTTGGAGTGGATCTGGACTCTTTTGATGGACATCATTACATATCATCAATTGTTCCTGATGGGCCAATAGGGCAAACTGGATTATTACAATTAGAAGATGAAATTTTGGAGGTATAGTTTTTTTTGTAATTAGTAAATCAATAAATTTGGAAATTATTCTGCAGTTTGGTCAGATTTAGTTTTGGTGCCATGAAAGTCACAGCATAGAAAAGAGTCAGGCAATCCTTGTGAAATAATTGAATGTTTTTTGTGTGTATCTTTAAGAAATCTTTGTTCATTAGATATTATTAGTATTTACTGATAGACTCTGTAACTGAAGCAATCAAGAACAAGAAAACTTAATCTAGCTTCTAGGGCACCGTATCAGGTTTTAGTTTGCTAATTTTGAAAAAACGATTTTGATTAATCTTTTGCACAATTTTCTATTTTGTTTTTTTTTCTGCTGGTACCTATGTATGTCCAAGGTTCACCTATTTAGTCCAATTAATATTGAGCTTTATTTTGGTGGCTTATTAGGAGCCACCATCATTTTCATTTTTCAAGTTAGAGTGTCGTTAAACAGTTTTGCTCCTCTCAGTTGTTTTATGCAAGTGTTATTCTGCCAACTTTCATTCTTCTCAATTTGCTAATTAATGAATCAGGGAAAGTGAATGTTAAAGTAACACAATCACATTATTAAAATAACATTTTGAATTAATAAGCAAGACACTGAAGTGGAGTAGGAGAGGAGTTCTGGTCCAGTTATTTGAATGATTAATGCGATTAAGAAGCTGTTAGTCTGATGAGTGGTTAAGTAAGTAAGTTAAATCTGTATGCTAAGTGCATTTCAAAATACATTGTGATATAAAAACTTGTATGAGTAGAACTGCAAAATAATAGCAAGTGTGTTTTGTGGGATTATTTCAAGAGAATAGCTTTTCAAAAGTACTGATTTAAAAAAAAACTTCATTTCCAGTCCCTTTTCATAAACTGTTCCACTCATTATTTTGAGCATGTTACATAGACCTGTTAAATAATCAGTTGCTTGCTTGATTAAAGTATCACCTTGATGTTTGCTTTGCCCTTTAGGTGAATGGAAAGCAGTTATACGGAAAATCTCGGCGTGAGGTGGTTTCCTTTCTGAAAGAGGCTGCTCCCCCATTTACTTTGGTCTGCTGTCGACAACTATTTGAGGGTGGAAAAGAGATGCCTGTGGATGAACCGAGTATTGTGCAAAGTTCAGCTTCCCAGGTGAGATCTCCAAACTATAGAGTCATCTGGACACAAAGGTCCACATCATGTTAATGTGATGCATGATTTTATTAAACAACAAAGAAAGTACAAGGGGCTGATGTGTCTACTTCTGCCCCTAGTTCCTATGTAGTCTGTGGGTGAAGAGAATTGGCATACTCATGGTTAGTTGATTCTTATTTTCAAGCTATAATGCTGGCTAGTAGCAATGCAAAATGCTGAGTCTGATGTGTGATGTAATTCTGTCCCTTTCTGTACACTGTGTTTCTATTGGAAAGTCCTCACTGTACCTTCTTATGGAAATTAGGTCCCTCATAGTCTGATACCAAAGCTGCAGGAGGTTAAGCCCCTACACATACAGTGTGCAGGGCCACTGGCAGCTGGACATGTCTTGTCACTTGTGAACAAAACTCCCAGCAAGCAGCTCTGCTGTCTTGTGGATATATTTTGGGAGAGTTGAAGGCTAAGGAGTAAACCTGACAATAAAATCTGGTTTTAAAATCAACGGTGGACTGATACAATACTTCTGCCAATTTGTGCAATCAAGTTGGTGCCAAATGTGGTGGTTTGCATTTCTTTAAATTGATCTTGGGAGATCAAGTGGCAACCCTGACATTTGGGTCGATAAATTCCCCATAAACGTTGCCCATGTTTCAGAGAAGACAGTTTGTTTTGCTGCAGGATGTTACAGATAGCCCAAAGCATCCATTCCGTGGAATCAGCAATGATGAGTAAAAAGCCCACCTCGTTATTGTAGAGAATAGATGCTTTGGGCTGCCTGCGACAATGGGAGAGATCATCACTTTCCACTGCCAGCCTCCGAACAGCAAGATGTTAACTTGCCATTGCCTCCTTGTTTGAAGGGTGTCTTGGTTCATAGAGTTTCTGTTCAACCGTCGACTACGTCCGTCATGTCAGCGAAACAAAGAAATAGAAAGGAGATGTCAACTTTTACATTTGCAACCTGGAACATCAGGATTTCTTGCATGGGACTGTGTGGCTGCAGCGGTTCATTAAACAATGGGCCGAATTGCCACTTCCTACATGGTAACACTTGTGTGATTCTGTGATAACAGAGATGAAAGATCAATTCTCCAGTCCTGTCAGCAACAGAGTGTCTTTACTTGTTGGAGGTTTCAGTTCTATTGTGAATGCAGACAACAGACTATGGCTTTCTGCTTCAGGCACTGTTCTACCAGAAGAGACTACTGAAAATTGACAGAGGCTGCTTGACCTTTGCTTCTGCTATGAGTTTTGTTATGATTACTGCACACCTTTTGCTGTATGACATGCCACAAGGTATTGAGACGTCCAAAATCAGGACGCTTGCACCACTTGGAGCTGATCATCACTTGATGTGCCACTCTCCACAGCATTCTCAACACCCACAGCTCACCAAACACTGGTAGTGATTTTGGTGCAAACTCTTATTCAAAGCAAAAGGCCTTCCTTGGATTTTATGTCAAGCAGCCTCCTAATGCATTTACAGCCTTCTTGCTTGGCTCTCATTAATTACAAGAGAGACCAATCACTTGACTTTAATGATGAGTTTCTTTACTGTGATATCAGCTTCAAAGCAGTCAGTATTTCTTTCTGTAGTTTCCCACATATTGATAGTGTGGTCTTAAAAATTGTCTTGAAGTATGTTCCACTTCACTTCTACAATCGGAGTGAGAACATTTTAGAGCATCTGTTCAATTCAGTGAAAAACGACAGATATTTCTCCACACATACTTTCATACAGACTGCATGCCAGGTATATCTACTTAGTTTTGCAGTGAGCTAAATCATACACTGATGTTTAAATATTTGATTAGAATAAATTTATTACTTTTATTACTCTGATACAATTTCTCAATGATTTCCTGACTTATTTAATCTGTCTATCATAGTAATTCAGTCAGACATTACATTTCACTTTTTGTCAGATATTTAAGGTTGTACAAAGGTTATGGAAAGGTATTTTTGTACAAGTAGTAGTAATCTTTTGTTAATTTAAAGTTTTTCTGAGCACACCTGCCTGAAATTTGAATATATTGCTGGGGATAGGATTTTCCTATGGTGTGTATTTCACAATGTGCATTCTGATTGTACTGAATGTTTTCTGAGATCATAGCATCAGTTGTTACATTACTAACTGTTTGTATGGTGTAATTTTTAGACTGCAGAAAACGTTGAGCCAGTGATTAGGCCACCATCTCCCTGGAATAGTGAAAGTTGTATGAGCCAGGTAAATGCAGAATGAAATTTTTGTTGAAAGTTGCATTCTTGCGTGATAAATCAAATGAAGAGAGGAATGAGTGTGAACTTGCATGTGTGTTTCAATCACCCACTTTCTCTTTCTCTGTCTTATGTTTAAAATAGTTTGCTCTTGCTTGCAATTTTATTATATTCAGCAATTGTGAGAGATTTGTGAGAGCAGCCTCATACATCTCTCCACTATTGTCCCTGTCTGCCGTGTTCTAATGAGTTGGAAATGATTGTTTGGAGAATCAGAGCCTTGTACATGCATCTTAACAATATGCAATGATGTTGAACCACTAAAAATTACCTTAAATGTAAGTTGTGGCATACATTTTGGAATTTTTTAATGATGGACAAAATGTGTAGGATTACTCCTGCCAAACCAATGTTAATTTTGATTTTATCCTGGAATATAAGGACATAGAAGTTATACTGTCACTATACAAAAACCTGGTTAGACTGCACTTGGAGTATTGTGAGCAGATCTAGGCACTACACCTTAGGAGGAATGTATTGGCCTTTGGGGCAGGACAACATAGATTTGCAAGAATGATCCCTGAACTTCAGGCACTAATTTATAAGGAGTTCATTATGCAAATTAGACCTGTTTTCTCTAGAATTTAAAAGATTAAGGGGTGATCTGATTGAAGTCTTCAAGTATTAACAAAAAAAGATAGAGGCGATAAAAATAAACTACCTTTATTGGTTGGAGATTGTACAACTAGGGGCATAGTCGAAACATGAGGACCAGACCATTCAGGAGAGATGTTGGAAAGCACTTCTATATACAAAGGGTGATAAAGATTAGAATTCTTTTCCACAAATGGCAACTGATGCAACAATGGTTGATAATTTCAAATCTGGGATAGATAATTTTTTTATTTAGCCAGATTATGAAGGGATATGGACCAAAGGCAAGTAAATGGAGTTAGGACACAGAGCAGCTATGATTTCATTGAGTTAGAGACAAAAAAAAACTGCACATGCTGGAATCCAAGGTAGACAAGCAGGAGGCTAGAAGAATACAGCAAGCCAGGCAGCCTCAGGAGGTGGAGGTGACTGTAAGGGGAGCTGCACATAAAGGGGTGAAGCGGCAGGGTGGTGAGGTGAGGACAGATGGACACTGGTCTGCAGCCCGGAGAACTCAACTTGAGTTCTCCACTTTCAAATAACCTCCCATCCCATCACCTGACTCCCTTCCTCGCCCTCCCCTCCCTTCCATTCCTCTCAGCGACCCTTTCTTCAAGCCACCAACTGGATTCATTCCTCCTATAGACCAAACAGATTGTACCCTCTACCTGTGTTCACCTTTCTTGCAGCTCATCACCCTGCCCCCCCCCAACCCCTTTATCTGCAGCTTCCCTCACACCCATCCCCAGTCCTAAAGGAGGTTTACATCCAAAATGTTGACTTTGCCATCTCCTGATGCTGCCTGACTTGCTTTGTTCTTCCAGCCTCCTGATGATCTCATTGAGTGGCAGAACAGACTGGAGGACTGAATGGCCTACTTCGTTCCTACATTCCTATGGAAGTGGTAGCTTGCAATTTCCTGAGACCAGCCAATGTACTGGCCACCATTATGGCACCATCTGTGGACCATTTTTGGTCCAGAGAAGCTGGAATTTGGGGTGGTTAGAGGTGGGGTGGTGATTGTAGTTGTGGTGGCTATTGATGGCTCTCTTGTAGCAACCAACAATTAGACCTATTACTTGACCTATTAAGACCACTCAGCAAAAGCCGATTGGATTTTTCCATCCAATTTGCAGGCCATTACACCCCCAAACCACCATGAGACCAAACTTTGGGAGACAAGACTTCTCTATAAGATTCTTCCAGTGAGAACACCCTCTGTCTCTCTTTCCTGTATTTGGCAGCTCCCATCTTGGAGGGTGAGCCTGTTCATGTGTCAATAGTGGAGGGCCTTCAAATACTCATCTGTCCTTGAGAGCCTACTTGCCATACTTAATTGAATAATAAGTGCAAACCCAAAATCTCAATTCGCTGGCTATGGAAAGATATGGTGATTGTCAGATATGAACAATGCAGGTTAGGACCCAGAAACTCACTTGATATTGCATTTACAAGTTACATTTTTCTTTCTCCCCAAAGGTGGACTTGGATTCTGAAGCAAATGCAGAAGAGGATGAAGTTGGGGAGTTAGCTCTGTGGACTTCGAATGTGAAACTGATTGAACTGAACAAGGGTTCAAAAGGCTTAGGTTTCAGCATCCTGGACTACCAGGTATTTAGCAATTCATAAAATATGTTTGCTGTTCTAATGACGCACAATGAACTTTTACTTCTAGGTTGTTTTTTCCAGTAGCTTTTAAAACAACTTTTTAAATCTATTTGAGAGATACGTAAGAATCTTTATTTGAAATTCTGAGCATAACATAAGGTTATTACAATCATCTGTTATATTTTAGTAATGCAATACCAACGAGTTATTTTTGGTTTCACATTTTATTACAGTTTTTTTATTTTTAATTTCTCAGTTCTTCTCTATTTAAGAAGTAATTTCTCAGAAATGCTATTGCAATATCAGGGGAAGTGAGGATGTTCAATGTTGTGTATGGATGAGACCATCCCCTACGTCTAACTATTTTATATGCTGCTACTGAGTATGGCACACCCTAATCCAGTTGGTTTTCTTGTTTGTTTCTGTCAGTTAATATATTAAGATTCCATAAAATCGTAAGGACAAAGAACTGGAGTAGGCCTTTCAAGTTTGCTCTGCCATTCAGTAGTATCATGGCTGATCCGACATTCCTCATGTTCACTTTGTGTTTCCCCCACAACTGTGGACTCCTCTTCTGATTAAGAACCTATCTATCTCAACCTCCACTTGTTGAAGGTATGAAACAAATAAACCCGATATGTATAAAAGTTGGGGTTGTGAATCTAATAACATCTCTTACCTTTTCCAAGTGTAAGGGACCAGATAGTTTTACCTTTTGGCAAATATATTTCTAATAAAAGACATAGGTCCACCTGATCAGCTATCAATTTGAAGAAGTATCACCACAGAAAACTTGTGTCGTCCTTGCTCAAGTCAAATCTTAACCCACCCATATGACCTTCAGAATTGTATTTTCCTTTCAGATGATAAATTGGAATGAATGCCAGACACTGCTAATATAGCTGACAACCAGGATTGTTTTGCAATTTGAAAAAAATCAGATGCTGCACGTTTATGTTGTTGCTCTTGGAGTAGTGAGATTGTTATATTATTGAGACAGAGTAAGGGTAGGAGTTTTTGAGAAAGGAAAACCTGCCTGATGATAGCTCTTGGATTGGTTGAACTGCAGTTGCACAGTAATGGAAACAGTGTGGCCAGATCAGCTAGAGTATGCAAGAAGAAAACGGCTTTCACACTTTGATGTTTGAGTGGAAAATCAAAATAAAAACAAGATATTCAAAAGCAAGAATTCTAATACAAAAATGACTTGGATCCATGTGATCAACTGTCAAATTGACAGACCTTCGCTTGACAGGCAACAGTGTGTTATTATTGTTATATTCAAAAGAACTGAAAGATAACTTAATCCATCCATGTGATCTGGACGTTTGACCTTCAGAACTTTGGTTTCTCTGCCTGTACTTTTTCCATCTGGAATACTTCTGTCGAACAAATTGTCTTTTGTCTGTCTAATTTGTAATTGAGAGCATATATGTGTGTGTGTGGGATTTAAAGGCATATAATTGAATTTATCCAGTGGTAAATTAGCAGTCCTATTTTTTCTGTCATTTCTAAAGGATAAATGTATTTAGAGTAAATAGGGTTCCTTTCCTGTTAATGAGGAATGGACAAGAAATGGTACATCAGATAGTGGTACTGCCCAAATATCATAAGGACATATTCCAGAATGGAACATGAAGTTCATATGGCAGAACATGTAAAAAGCAGAAAACTGGATAAACAGACATTTTATCTAATATTCGTATGAATGTCAAAACATGTGGTCCATGTCAGGTTGTTGTTAAGCCTCAACATGTAATCAAAACTGGCACCTTGAGTTCCTTTACCCATTTTTGAAGAACTGGTCCATGATAGAAACAGCAACTTTTTTTTTAAACTTGTTATGGACTAACAATTGAAATACAGTCAGACCAAAATTCTAATTCTTATGACTCAAGTTTTTCAGAACTAAATAAGCACTTTGATTATAAAACAGTTAAAGTCCACTGCTATCATTTGCAAACACAGGGAGCTTTGCAGAGTTACCGTCAGAATTTCAAAATTGTGATGAAAGCCTTTTGTCACAAATACACACGATTGGGTCAAAGGATTACATTTCTTACTCTTTGCTACTAGGATTGCTTTCCCCGATTTAATCTATTGGATTTTGTCTGTTCAAATTGATCAATGATCATGTGACATGTCCTGTAAAGTTATTTGAGCAAAGGTTTTCAAGGCAAAAAGATCAGATTTATTATTTAACTACATGCCCATGTTTCCAGAGAGACTCAAAGGAGCATGCAAAGTCGCATTTAAAAACTTAAAGATGAAAGAAAGGCAGATACATGTGCTATGACTAGAATGATTCATATAGTATGTGAAGCATTGGAGTTATTACCTTCGTAAGATGAGCTTCATAAGATTGTGTTGTCCATACAAGGTAGTTTGAAAGGTTAGTAAAGTTAATTATTTGGTTGATGCTCCGGATGACAGGAATAAAAATTGGTTCTATCACGTGAGCATATTCACATGGTCTCAACGTAGGGAGGAGCATAGGAAACTGCAAGGTGGTAAGAGTGGTGAAGGATGATGAAGACATTGAGCGTGAGGTAGAAAGAGAGTATAATTCACAAATGAACATCCTACAATCTGACTAGCTAATACTAAAACACCCAGAGAGTTACATAATATACAAGAAAGGTTTAAGAGTTCTTATGAAATTCAAGGTTATCTGTTGAGTGACATCCAGATGTACTATGTTTACGAGGCATAATAATGTAGGGAAATCAGGACCATTAAAACAAACATCCTTATCAGTTAAGCCCAGAAAAACAAGCTCAGAATTGAATGGAGAATCACTATATGCTGAAAAACCACCAGGTTGAACCTAGCCAAAGTAGTTGGTGTTATCGAGTGGTGTTAGTTCCTAAACTAGTTCCGAACCTGACTTTGCATTAGTTACACAAACATAAGTGCAATAAGAACACATCCTCATTGTATTGTATTGATTCACTTTAGAGTACCTCATTCCTTCTGAAATGGATTTATTGGAGATGTACTAATAAGTGCCATTAACATCAAAATCTAAAGAGATATAAACTTTGGTCACACCAAATGGGTTGTATCAACGTGGATTAATGCCACTCGGGTTTATAACTCCCTCATCTACTTTTCAAACAACTTGCGTATCATGTTGTTTTGCAAGTACCTCACTATTGTTTATTCAGATAATGTTGTCATACCCAATAACACATAGGAGGAACATAGAAGACAAGTAGAGGACCTGTTTAAGAAATTATGATTAGCTGGCTCAGTAATAAATATCAGCAAGAGTGAATTCACAACATTGAGATGAATCTACCTTGACCACTGGTAGGACAAGGGCAAAGATGGTCAAGAACAGTAGAAATGGAGCAGTGATAGAATTTTATGTTCCTCAAACTGAATGGTAAATCATGAGATTTCTTATAGTGTATGGGCTGTGTCAGAGTTCTTGCCTAACTTCAGCACAATAACTGTTCCTCTAGTAGATTTCTACTGAAGGCAAGCATTGCTGGTATGATCGGCAAAATGCCAAGCAGCTTTTGAAAAGCTGAAGGCAATCACAATAAATGGACCTGCATTGACAACCCCCTGACTTTAGAAATCTTTTAAAATGGCATTTTATGTTAATGGCTTGAGAGGAGTGAAATCTTCGTGTAGGTCGATGAATCGGAAAGACAGATGCCAATTGGTATTTCTCTAAGAAGTTAGCCCAATGTCAGAAGAAGCACTCTACAGTGGAAGTGAGACTTGGGGATTATTATTTGCTTCTCAACATTTTGAAGTCAATGTTCATTACAGTTGCAAGAAAACTAATATACACTGTTTGTAATCACACAACTTAGTAGAGAAATTTAAGACTCACTGCGAGATTGTTTCATTGAAATTTAATAATTCAAAAATTTAATTCAAAAATTGTTCACATTGCTAGGAAAGATAGCAGATCAGGAAGGAATAATGCAATTGTGTTGTAATTGTTTAAGAATTTGGGAAGAGAGTTACAATAAATCTTGCATGAGTTATGAGCAAGAATGAACAAATACATGTGTATTTCTTCTGTTGTTTTGCATTTCTGTTATTTCTACCTGGTTATGAAACACATTTGAAAATGGTGGTTCATCCATTTAAAGGTGAAAGCATGTAAGGAGGGACAGATTTTCCTTTTTGGATCCTAAAGTACATCAGAAGTCTTAATTGGTGAAAACCCAGGAATCTTGGAATTTGGAAAAGTCAAGTGGTGCATATTTTTAGCTATACATAAGACAACTGCTTCTGAAGCAGTGAAGCTGTTATATGATTGAGTTATTGTGGCACCAGGATTTTTTGAATTGAGGAAAAGCTACCAAACATCAACCCCTGGATTGGTTGAGATGCAGTTTCTTCCAGATGAGTGGAAGCAATGCAGTCAGAATATTCCAAAGGTAGCAGAAAGCACCTTGCTCCCTTCTCTTTGTGTGAGTGGGACTGCCATAGTGTTAAAGGTTTAGCTGGAGAGGAATTTCTTAAGTGTGTACAAGACAATTTTCTGATTCAGTGTGTGGATGTACCTCCTAGAGAAGGTGCAAAACTTGACCTACTCTTGGGAAATAAGGCAGGGCAGGTGACTGAGGTGTCAGTGGGGGAGCACTTTGGGGCCAACGACCATAATTCTATTCATTTTAAAATAGTGATGGAAAAGGATAGACCAGATCTAAAAGTTGAAGTTCTAAATTGGAGAAAGGCCAATTTTGTCGGTATTAGGCAAGAACTTTCGAAAGCTGATTGGAGGCAGATGTTCGCAGGTAAAGGGACGGCTGGAAAATGGGAAGCCTTCAGAAATGAGATAACAAGAACCCAGAGAAAGTATATTCCTGTCAGGGTGAAAGGGAAGGCTGGTAGGTATAGGGAATGCTAGATGACTAAAGAGGTTTGAGGGTTTGGTTAAGAAAAAGAAGGAAGCATATGTTAGGTATAGACAGGAGACATTGAGTGAATCCTTAGAAGAGTATAAAGAAAGTATGAGTATACTTAAGAGGGAAATCAGGAGGGCAAAATGGGGACATGAGATAGCTTTGGCAAATAGAATTAAGGAGAATCCAAATGGTTTTTATAAATATATTAAGGACAAAAGGGTAACTAGGGAGAGAATAGGGCCCCTCAGAGATCAGCAAGATGGCCTTTGTGTGGAGCCACAGAAAATGGGGGAGATACAAAATGAATATTTTTCATCAGTATTTATGTGGAAAAGAATATGGAAGATGTAGACTGTAGGGAAATAGATGGTGACATCTTACAAAATGTCCAGATTACAGAAGAGGAAGTGCTGGATGTCTTGAAACGGTTAAAGGTGGATAAATCCCCAGGACCTGATCAGGTGTACCCGAGAACTCTGTGGGAAGCTAGAGAAGTGAATGCTGGGCTTCTTGCTGAGATATTTGTATCATCGATAGTCACAGCTGAGGTGCTGGAAGACTGGAGGTTGGCAAATGTGGTGCTAATGTTTAAGAAGGACGATAAAGACAAGCCAGGGAACTATAGACCAGTGAGCCTGACCTCGGTGGTGGGCAAGTTGTCGGAGGGAATCCTGAGGGACAGGATGTATATGTATTTGAAAAGGCAAGGACAGATTCAGGATAGTCAACATGGCTTTGTGCATGGGAAATCATGTCTCACAAACTTGATTAAGTTTTTTGAAGAAGTAACAAAGAAGATTGATGAGGGCAGAGCAGTAGATGTGATCTATATGGACTTCAGTAAGGCGTTCGACAAGGTTCCCCATGGGAGACTGATTAGCAAGGTTAGATCTCACGGAATACAGGGAGAACTAGCCATTTGGATACAGAACTGGCTCAAAGGTAGAAGACAGAGGGTGGTGGTGGAGGGTTGTTTTTCAGACTGGAGGCCTGTGACCAGTGGAGTGCCACAAGGACCAGTGCTGGGCTCTCTACTTTTTGTCATTTACATAAATGATTTGGATGCGAGCATAAGAGGTACAGTTAGTAAATTTGCAGATGACACCAAAATTGGAGGTGTAGTGGACAGCGAAGAGAGTTACCTCAGATTACAACAGGATCTGGACCAGATGGGCCAGTGGGCTGAGAAGTGGCAGATGGATTTTAATTAAGATAAATGTGAGGTGCTGCATTTTGGGAAAGCAAATCTTAGCAGGACTTATACACTTAATGGTAAGGTCTTAGGGAGTGTTGCTGAACAAAGAGACCTTGGAGTGCAGGTTCATAGCTCCTTGAAAGTGGAGTCGCAGGCAGATAGGATAGTGAAGAAGGCGTTTGGTATGCTTTCCTTTATTGGTCAGAGTATTGAGTACAAGAGTTGGGAGGTCATGTTGCGGCTGCACAGGACATTGGTTCGGCCACTGTTGGAATATTGCATGCATTTCTGGTCTCCTTCCTATTGGAAAGATGTTGTGAAACTTGAAATCGTTCAGAAAAAATTTACAAGGATGTTGCCAGGATTGGAGGATTTGAGCTACAGGGAGAGGCTGAACAGGCTGGGGCTGTTTTCCCTGGAGCGTCGGAGGCTGAGGGGTGACCTTATAGAGGCTTACAAAATTATGACGGGCATGGATAGGATAAATAGGCAAAGTCTTTTCCCTGGGGTAGGGTAGTCCCGAACTAAAGGGCATAAGTTTAGGGTGAGAGGGAAAGATATAAAAGAGACCTAAGAGGCAACTTTTTCACGCAGAGGGTGGTACATGTGTGGAACGAGCTGTCAGAGGATGTGGTGTAGGCTGGTGCAATTGCAACATTTAACAGGCATTTGGATGGGTATATGAATAGGAAGGGTTTGGAGGGATATGGGCCGGGTGCTGGCAGGTGGGATGAGATTGGATTGGGATATCTGGGCGGCATGGACGGGTTGGACCGAAGGGTCTGTTTCCATGCTGTACATCTCTGTAGCAATATTATTAAAAAAGCACAAGAAATGTAAAAAAAAGTTTGAACACAAGAAAGAACTAGATCAACTCACTCAGCCATCAAATTGATAAATTATCAATATTTTACAGGCAATATTGTAACATTTTTGTTAATATCAGAAAGATTGTGAGGAGCAACTTAACCCAACTGTGAGATCTGGACTTTTCATCTTCAGAAGTTTGTTTGTGCTTCACACAAAATATTTGTGTCAAATCATCTGTCTTTCTGTCATTTTTGAGAATGTGTATTTGGGGTTTGAAGAGGTACAGTTTAGGTTTTAGATTAGTACTTTTTGTGTTTATTTGCTATTTAGTAAACAATAAATGTGTTTATAATAAATTGTTGGTTTTCTGTTAATGATAATACCTAGTGCAAATTGCTTTTTTCCTGATATTGTTCAAGCATATTGATCATCATTGTGTTTTGAATTGAGTATTTACTCGTTTGTCTTGGCTTGTGGAATAATGGAGCTTACTTATCAGTACACACTTGACAGTTGTTTAGAAATTTTTGAGCATTTATTTCTCCATTGTCTTTTCTGCAATTGAGGGGATTCTTCAATTTTACATCAGCAAGCTTTTTTTCCTGTGAGAGAATATTACTGCCGAACCTAATTTTGCTGTTAAAATGAAAAATGAGAAACAGGCAACTTTTTAAATTCTTAGTTAATCTTTGGTAATCTCCTGTACTGTAGTTAGTTTACAGGTTGCAATTCATTGAATATCATGTTAGTTATTTTTGGAATGCTCCTTGTGCTGGTTTGTGTCCCATGGACAAAGTCTTGCTGTTTCTTGTTCCTGAAAAATGTGCTGCTGGAAAAGTGCAGCAGGTCAGGCAGCATCCAAGGAGCAGGAGATTCAACATTTCGGGCATAAGCCCCTTCTTCAGGAATGAGGAAGGTGTGCCAAGCAGGCTAAGGTAAAAGGTAGGGAGGAGGCACTTGGGGGAGGAGTGTTGGGAATGCGATAGGTGGAAGGAGGTTAAGCTGAGGGTGCTAGGCCAGAGAGGGGGTGGGGGCGGAGAGGTCAGGAAGAAGATTGCAGGTCAGGAAGAAGATTGCAGGTCAAGAAGACGGTGCTGAGTCTGAGGTTTGGGACTGCGATAAGGTGGGGGGGAGGGGAAATGAGGAAGCTGGAGAAATCAGCATTCATCCCTTGTAGTTGCAGGGTTCCTAGGCGGACGATGAGGCACTCTTCCTCCAGGCGTCATGGTCTGGCGATATTTCTTGTTGGGCATGATTTCACCCGGAACAAAAATATGGCTCAAAATTAGACCACTGTGAAAACTAGTGCAATACTGCATTTTTGTACCAATTATAGCAATTCTATCTTGGCAAGTAGAACTTTGGTGAGTAATGATTTCGTTGGAAGATTAATTAAGCTACCATTTTGCTTCCCTGCAAGACTTAACAGAAAATCCTAACAAATATTCATCAGTGCTGAATAAAATCTTTATTCAAAGATGGGTTACCTTGAATCTCCGTGATCTTTGTCGACGTTTTCTAAGTGCAAATTGCCCATTACGTTAGTCCCAGATTCCATCAGTAACTGGATCTAAAAATACTTCAGCCATTTTGAGGCAGCATGAGCTCGTGATAGACATTGTATAAGTGTTATATGATTTTGTTTTACTTTGTTCTTATTCTGAATCAGAATTGTCCACAGCTTTTCCAAAACTTTGTAAAATATTTGGTCAAAATGGCTGTGTTATTGGTTGGATAAAGAAGGCTAATATGAGGTAAAAACAGAAATTGCTGGAGAAACTCAGTAGGTCTGGCAGAATCTGTGGACAGAAGCTGAGTCCACATTTTGGGCCCAGTGACCCTTATTCATAACTGATTGTAACTAGGAAAAGGTGGTATACATGCTGAAGAGAGGTGGTAGGAGTGAAAGTAAATGATAGGTGGAAATGCAGTGTGAACAGCAGTTGGGCAGACATGGAAAGTGGTGAGCCACAGAGCAAAGAAAAGCTGTAAAAATGTGTTGACTGTGATAAAAGCAGCCTATGTGATGTCAAGTCCTGGGGTACGGGAGTGGGTTCAGGACATGGAAGAAGGTGCTCAGGCCCGAAAGTTATGAATGCGGCATTGAGTCCCCAAGTGGAAAATGAGTGCATCACTGGACCACTGCAGTGGCCCCAAGGCAGAAATCTTAGAACATAGAACTGTACAGCAAGGAATGGGCTCTTCGGTCCATGCTATTGTGCTGAACATGATGCCAAATGAAACAAATCCGTTCTACCTGCCCTTGTTCCATATCCCTTCATTCCTTGCATATTCATGTGCTTATCTAAAAGTATTATAAACACCTCTAACATATCTGCCTCCATCACCACCCCTGGCAGCACGTTCCACACTCCTACCACTCTGTGTAAAGAGCTTGCCCCTCACATCTTCTCGAACTTTGCCCTTCTCAACTTAAATGCATTCCCCCTAGATGTAGACATTTCAACTCTGGGAAAAAGATTCTGACCATCAATCATCTCTGTGCATCTCATAATTTTATAGACTTTTGTCAAGTCTCCCCTCAGCCTCCGCCTCCCCAAAGAAGAAAACCTGAGTTTTTCGAACATCTCCATCTAATCCAGGCAGCATCCTGGTAAACCTCTCCTGCACGCTCTCCAAAGCCTTCATATCCTTTCTGTAATGTGGTGACTGAAATTGAGCACAATACTCTAAGTGTAGCCTCACCAAAGTCTTAAGAAGCTGCATCATGACATCCTCTCGCTTGTACTCAATTTCCTGAACAATTTAAAAATCACACAACCCAGGTTTTAGTCCAACTGGTTTATTTGTGAAGGAGCAGCGCTCCAAAAGCTAGTGCTTCCAAATAAACCTGTTGGACTATAACCTGGTGTTGTGTGTTTTTTAACTTTGTCCACCCCAGTCCAACACTGGCACTTCCAAATCATCCCTGAACAATGATGGCAAACATGCTATTCGACTTCTTTGCCACCTTATCTACTAACGTGACCACTTTCAGGGAGCTATTGATTTGAACTCCAAGATCCCTCTGTACATCAATATTGTTCAGGATCCTGCCATTAACTGTATACTTTTCCTTAGCATTTGATCTCCCAAAGTGTAGAACTTCACACTTATCCAGATTAAACTTCAGCTGGCGTTTCTCTGCCCATATTTGCAACTGATCTACATCCTGCTGTATCCTTTGACTACCTTCTACACTATCCGCAATTCCACTGATTTTTGTATGGTCTGCAAGCTTACCAACCCACCCATTTACATTTTTATCCAAGTCATGTATGTGAATCACAAACAGCAGAGGTCCCAGTATGGAGCACTGTGGAACACTCCTGGTCATGGATCTCCAGCCAGAAAAATAGCCTTCCACCACGACCTTCTGCCTTCTATGGGCAAGGCAATTCTGAGTCAGTGCGACCTAGTCAGCAAGGATCCTATGCATCTTAGTCTTCTGGATGAGCCTACCCTTGAGCGAGCTGGTGAAAAGTCTTACTAAATACCTAGTGCTCCACCTTCATTGATCATCTTCATCACTACCTCAAAAAAATCAACCCAGTTAGTCAGCCATGACCTGCCCAGAAAAAGCCATGCTGACTGTCCCAAATTAGGCCATGCTCTTCCAAATGTGCTGAAAATCCTATCCTTAAGAATTATCCCCCATAGATTCCCATCCACCAATGTATTACTCACCAGTCCATTGTTTCCTGCATTGTCCCTATTTCACTTCTTGAAGAGAGGAACAACATTAGCCACTCACCATTTCTCCGGGACCTCTCCAACATAGTGAGGGTACAAAGATCTTGGTCAAGGCCCGAGCAATCTCCTGTCTTGCTTCTCTCAATAACCTGGAGTGACGCAGTGTGGACTTGTTGGGCCAAATGGCCTGTTTCCACACTGTGGGGATTCTATGATTCTGTGGCCCTGAGGATTTAATTATCTTAGTGATCTTCAGGATACCCAACACCAATTCCTTTATTGATCTCAAAATGCCCTAACTTGTTAGCATGCTCCACACAGATCTTACTATCCTCCATATCCTCCTCCTAGTTGAATATTGATGCAGTGTATTCCTACATCCAGACCACACGGTGGTGTGTTGAGTTGGCAGGTGACAGGAAGCTCAGGGTCATTTTTATGGACTGAATGTAGGTATTCTGCAAAGCAGTCTCCCCTGTGGAGAACAGATCATGTTATGAGCAGCCAGTTACAGTCGATGAGACTGAATGAAGTGCAAGTAATTTGTTGCTTCACCTGGAAGGTGTGCTTGGGGCCTTGGATGGTGAGGAAGTAAAAGTAAATTTGCTTTCTGCAAATTCAGGGTAAGGTGCATTGTGGGTGTGGGAGGATGTTGGAACTGGAGGAGGGGTGGATTTTGGAATGCCTTGCTTACTAGCTGCAAAGTTATAAATTTAATTTGTCATAAGGTTCCCTCCAGTGTTGAAGATGACTGTCTCTTGCATGCCACAGAGTCATTTGTTAGACATTCTAAAATGTCTGTGGTACCTGATTGCAGAGTTACATGGCTCTCCATCCTTGTCGACCTTTCCACCACTTGATGCTGCCTGGCTTGTTGTGTTCTTCCAGCCTCTTGCCTGTCTACTTTCTATCCTACAGGCAAGGGTAAATTTTCTGAGTTTGGTTGGGACTGCCAAGTCTTTTTAGCTTACTTTTTGTTTTTTTTTGCTGCCTGTGCTCTTTGTTCTCAGAAGGAAATCACCAGATTGAAATTTCTCCCCAGGTAGTTTTCTTTCTTTGCATCTTTCTCCCAGTCTGTGGTGGACATGCCAGATCTCCTAACGTTTGCCATCAAGGATAATCTCAGCCAACCTCACAGGCAGTATCCAGGTCTAAGTTGTGAAGATATAACTGCCTTAGGAATTTTAATATCTATCCACATGTTCACGCCATCTGAGCTGTTCTTATGATGAGTGCTTCAGTTCACTACATTTCTACACTACAGTCTTTCGCACTTTATCTTAATGACTATAATCTGACTGCAGCTCTTGTGAAACCTATCTAACTACTTAATAGAGTAAGTAGCCTATGTTTCACAGGGTTACAGGATGGATGCCATCAAGCCAACGGGTTTTGCTTGTGAACTTGATACCCTGTTTGGTCTTTGTCTCTTGTGGAAATGGGCAAATGTTGAGGTCACGATAGCAATTCTCCTGGGGGGTGGGAGAGTAGAGGAATTGGTTACCTCAGTTGGCGATGACCAGTTTGTTGCAGAAATACAGAATCAATGAGCCATACAGCACAAAACAGACCCTACAGCCCAACCTGTTCATGCCGACCAGTTTTCCGAAACTGAACTAGTCCCGTTTGTCTACATTCAGCCAATATACCTCAAAACCTTTCCTATCCATGTACCTGTCCAAATGTCTTTTAAATGTTGTAATTGTACCCGTCTCTACCATTTCCTCTGGCAGCGTGTTCCATATACACACCAACTTTAATATGAAAAGGTTGCCCCTCAGCTTCCTTGTAAAGTTTTTCCTTCTCACCTTAAACTTATGCCCGCCAGTTTTGGACGACTATACCCTTGCAGAGTGAAACAGTCATGGGTTCAATCTCCCTACTGGCTGAGGAAACCATGAAGGCCCTGCCCTCTGAACCATGCTCCTCACATGAGGAGTGGTGACTCCACGGCTAAATTGGAACCAATGATTGCTTTTCTCATATGTGGTCACCACTCTGTCTGCTACTGTCACTTAGTCCAGCTTACAAACCAACACAGTTAGCAGAATGTGGCCACATCTGTATACAAGAAACCATATGGAGCCACAGGTGAGAGCTCAATGAATATCAAGTACCACATTCAGTTATGCATCCAGCTATGAAGTTGGATGTGGCTGACTCCTGCAGAAGAGATACTGATACTGGCCTCATGCTTCCACTTAAGTGTACTAAAGATGGTTGAAGCAATTGATTTTATGTATTATAATTTTGACAAATGACATTGTCTTTACTCTATAAACCGATGAAGTAAGAGTCTCGGTGTATTGAATGTGAATAATGCAAAAAGGCTAAATATTTGCATTTATGTGTACTTCTAAGTAAAATACGCAGTATTTTGCTATATAAATAGCAAAAGAAGGGCTCATGCCCGAAATGTCGATTCTCCTGCTCCTTGGATACTGCCTGACCTGCTGTGCTTTCCCAGCAACACATTTTCAGCTCTGATCTCCAGCATCTGCAGTCCTCACTTTCTCCTATATCAATATAATCCCTTGTTTTCCTGGTCTTAATCCATTTTTCCTGAAAATTTTTAATTGAAAATTATAATAGCTTAATTATAAATAAAAAATATTCTGAGTAGATGTCCTGAATGAGTTTTGACTGGCATGCACACTTCCTTTCTCTTTGTAGCCATTCTATAAGTACCAAAGATTAGACAACATTTAAAGCTAAGAACAATTCTATGTGTACTTACATATACTCATAAAACAAGTCCAATTGCTTAGTTATTAAATGTCATAGTTTGTTTATTCTTTTATAATAAATTTTATATTATAACCAAAATAAAATTATAATTTTATAACCAATCAGCATTGATCAGATGGCCTTCAATCACAACCAAAAACTGAATTAAAAAGGTCTCAGCTTTTAAGGAGCATAAAACCATTTAATATGCTCTTGTGCATGAACACAGCATAACAAGACTCAGAAACAGAAGTTCAATTCAAGATATGCAATTCACAAAACTCTAGAAATTCCTGAGTTCACAATATAATGTCTGCCAAGTTGACTGATGCACAGAACAGAAAGAGGCAATTTGCCTGTTGTGCCTATGTCAGCTGTCTGAAAGAGTAATTCACCCAGTACCATCCCTTGCCTTCTCTGTCTAGTCCTGCACATTATTCCTTTTCAGATAATAATACAATCTCCTGGTGAATCCCGTTATTGGATGTGCCTCCACCAGTTCAGATCTTTCTTCATACCTGATGAAGGGCTCCTGCCCAAAACAGCAGTTTTCCTGCTCCTTGAATATTGCCTGACCTGCTGTGCTTTTCCAGCACTACTCTAATGTTGACTTAGTTCAGATCTTTGTCATTTGCTGTATAAAAAAAGTTTTCTTCATGCTACTGTTGTCTCTTTTGCCAATGAAATGAAAACATTTCCTTAAATCTCTGTCCTCATGTTCTTGCTTCTTCCATCAATGCTAACAGCTTCAGGACCAAACTATTTTGTCCATTTGTCTGATGATGTTGAAATCTCCTCTGAGATTTCTCCAAGGAATACTACCCAAACACTTCCAATTTGTTCATGTAACTGAAGTTCCTCATCTCCAGAATCATTCTCTTGAATCTTTTCTAAAAAAATTTACACTTTTCCAAAACTGTAGCGCCTCAAACTGGGTGCAACATTCCAGGTACAGCCAAATTCATGTCTTATTTGACAGTAACGTAATCTTGGTGCTTTTGTACTCTGCTTCCATTAACAAACGTGGATACTTGACTAACCAATCTCCCAATCTGTCCTGCCACCTTGAATGACGTATATACACATTTTGTCTCAAATTGTTGTTTTAGAAGCTTTTTGGCTACTGAAGTAAATTGACTGGTCTGTAGTTGTTGGGCTTAACATTCTACTCTGTTTAAAATAAGATTGTAACATTAGAAATTTTCCAGTCCTCTGGCATCACCCCTGAGAGAAAGGAAGATTGACAAGTTATGGCCAGTGTCTTCGCAGTTTGCACTCTTGCTTCCCTCCATATCTTTGGATGTATCTTGCTTGGTCTTTGTATCTTATTGATCCAAACTTGAGCAGCAAGATATCTCGGGCTAGTGACAAAATTGGCTGAATTTTCTCTCAGACGATTCATTCCAAAGCCTGTCACGATCACTTCCAGACAGCAGTTTCTATCCCATCAACCACCACCATCTAGGACAGGGCAGTAGATACATTAGACACTGCCCTCCAAGTCCCTCTCCAAGTCACTCACCAATCTGACTTAGAAGTATATTATTGTTCCTTTAGTGGAACTGATCATGAAAACAATGGAACTGTCTCCCACCACGATAGGGTTAGCTATTCCGAATGGACTGCGGCACTTCAAGAAGGCAAGGCAGCTCGCCATCATTTTGTCAAGGGAAGTTAGGGATGGGCAATAATTGGTGGCCTAACAATTCCCACATCCTATAAAATAAATAAAAGAAGCCTAAAAGCATTTGAGTTGCTTATCTTCAAAACCCTGATGCTTTGGAATGATCTCACTGGGTGCAAAATGAAGTATGATTCATTGATAAAGTTTTTGGTGCTGTTTTCTTCCAAAATTTTAGTTTCGCCTGAGTCGGGAAATGTTCACTGCATGACATTGTTAACATTCCATGCCCTCTACCTCCTCCAAGACTTCCGTTTCCCTGGCCCCCAATGCCTCATCTTCACCATGGACATCCAATCCCTTTACACCTCCATCTGCCATGACCAGGGCCTCCAAGACCTCCGTTTCTTCCTCTGCTGACATCTCCAACAGTACCCTTCCACTGACACACTCATTCGTTTGGCTGAACTGATCCTCACCCTTAACAATTTCTCCTTCAAATCCTCCCACTTCCTCCAGACCAAAGGGGTAGCCATGGGCACCTGTATGGGCCCCAGCTATGCCTGTCTCTTTGTCGGCCATGTAGAACAGGTCATTTCCACCTACCTCGATACTGTCCTATCCCCAATAGTCCAGGAAATCCCCACATACGTTTGAGACACCACCCACGTCCTCCACCTCCTCCAAGACTTCCGTTTCCCCAGCCCCCAATGCCTCATCTTCACCATGGACATCCAATCCCTCTACACCTCCATCTGCCATGACTAGGGCCTCCAAAACCTCCGTTTCTTCCTCTCCCAACATCCCCAACAGTACCCTTCCACTGACAAACTCATTCGTTTGGCTGAACTGGGCCTTACCCTTAACAATTTCTCCTTCGAATCCTCCCACTTCCTCCAGACCAAAGGGGTAGCCATGGGCACCCTTATTGGGCCCCAGCTATGCCTGTCTCTTTGTTGGCTATGTAGAACAGTCCATCTTCCGTAATTACACTGGCACCACTCCCCACCTCTTCCTCCACTACATTGATGACTGCATTGGCGCCACCTCGTGCTCCCACAAGGAGGTTGAGCAGTTCATCAACTTCACCAACGCATTCCATCCCGATCTTAAGTTCACCTGGACCATCTCTGACACCTCCCTCCCCTTCCTGAACCACTCCCTTTCCATTAATGACAACCGACTTGACGCTGACTTTTTTTACAAACCCACCGACTCCCACAGCTACCTGGACTACACTTCTTCCCACCCTACCTCCTGCAAAAATGCCATCCCGTATTCTCAATTCCTCCGCCTCCGCTGTATCTGCTCCCAGGAGGATCAGTTCCACCACAGAACACACCAGATGGACTCCTTCTTTAGAAACTGCAATTTCCCTTCCCACGTGATTGAAGATGCCCTCCAACGCATCTCATCCACATCCCGCACCTCCGCCCTCAAACCCCACCCCTTTAGCCGTAACAAGGACAGAACCCCCTGTTCCTCACTTTCCACTCTACCAACCTTTGCATAAACCAAATCATCCACTGACATTTCCGTCACTTCCAAATGGACCTCGCCACCAGAGATATATTTTGCTCCCTACCTCTTTCCGCTTTCCGCAAAGACTGTTCCTTCTGTGACTACCTGGTCAGGTCCATGCCCTCCCTACAACCCACCCTCCCTTCCTGGCACCCTCCCTTGCCACTGCAGGAATTGCAAAACCTGTGCCCACACCTCCTCTCTCACCTCCATCCAAGGCCCCAAAGGAGCCTTTCCACATCCATCAAAGTTTCACCTGTCCATCCACCAGTGTCATTTATTGTATCCGTTGCTCCCGATGCGGTCCCCTGTACATTGGAGAGACTGGACACTTCCTCACAGAGCGCTTTAGGAACATCTCCGGGACACCCGCACCAATCAACGCCACCGCCCCGTGGCCCAACATTTCAACTCCCCCTCCCACTCTGCCAAGGACATGTAGGTCCTGGGCCTCCTCCACTGCCGCTCCCTCACCACCTGATGCCTGGAGGAAGCATGCCTCATCTTCCGCCTCGGAACACTTCAACCCCAGAGCATCAATGTGCACTTCACCTGTTTCCTCATTTTCCCTCCCCCGACCTTACCCCAGTTCCATCCTTCCAGCTCAGCACTGTCCTCATGACCTGTCCTACCTGCCAATCTCTCTTCCCACCTATTCTCTCCACCCTCCCCTCTGACTTATCACCTCCATCCCCACCCCCATTGACCTATTGTACTCTTTGCTACCTTCTCCCCAGCCCCACCCTCCCCTCACATCTCTCCACCCTGGAGGTTCCCTGCCTCCATTCCTGATGAAGGGCTTTTGCCCGAAACGTCGATTTTCCTGCTCCTTGAATGGTGCCTGACCTGCAGTGCTTTTCCAGCATCACTCTGATCGAAACTCTAGTTTCCAGCATCTGCAGCCCTCACTTTTGCCTAACATTACAGGTAAAACCTTTTCCATGGTTAGTCAGCAGCTTGCAGCTTGTAGCTTGTAGGTTTAGTAGCCCGTTAGGATTTTAAAAGTGAAAGACTAAGATGGTTGTTCTGCATTAGTCCATATTACAGACTGGCAGCATGGAATGATAAGCAGTGCCAAATCTTAAATTTGTGACCATCTGGTTGGTAAGCTAGTGGTGTGACCGCAAAACTACTGGGTTGATCCTTCTCAATTCATTTTTAATTTAAAGCATCTGCAGTTCTTGGTGGATTATATTATTAATAATACATAATAAAAGTTAATTTCCCTCCTTCTGTGAAAAAAAAATCATATTAATTTTATGTAAAATCAAACAAGTTGTCACTCTGACAAAATACTCCACATTAATTAGCTGTTTAAAACATCAGGATAATTTAATTCATATAAAATGTTGCTAAATATAAGTTTTACCGCACACCAGCTAACTGGATAGTTCAGATGCCTGTTTATCAATTAAGGACAACAGAAGAAGGTAAGAAATTGAAAGTTAATTTTTTTTTAAACTGAAGGGTTGCGAAGTATTGGTAAAGGGTTACAGGTACAGACGTAGGACAAGAAACCTAAAATGGTTTTCCAGGAAGCCCTTTGTTGCAAATCAGCCGCAAATCCAGAAACATCTCATGAAACAAAGATGACCCGAGCTACCTCCCTGCATTCCCAAGCTACTTCCTGAATTCCTCTTCATCCTGTCCAATTTTTCTTCCAAACAGTCTGAGGAGCTCATGGATGATCACAAAACTTGAGACCATCTAATTGGCTTTTTCAACTAATTTCTTCCTTCTCCTTGTTTACCAGCCAAGTTTCTGATGCAGCAATGTTCCCATCTTCCCACAGTACCTTGGAGGTTTAACAAATGATAGGATGCCTTTGGCTAGAATTGAAGTCATTGCCACTAATGTCTGCCTCACTGCGATGACATTGTGATTTGAAAACACCAATGGCATGATGCAATCCATCTTTGGCCAGCATTTTAAGCCTCAGCACATGCATGCCACTTGCAGTGGTATTGGGCAAATTAAATGTAGCCACAGTTTGCAAACACATGCTTTATGTATTTTCCCCATCAAAGTTTTCGTGTCCAGCAAATATGGGTTTCATGCTTATACCCATGAAACTGAAACTGACTTCATCCACCTTGGGTGATGGCCCAGCATTTTCCATTTGCATTTCACATCTAAAAAACGGCAAGTAGTAGCATGGAATGCAGCTCACAGTTGATGCTGTCTTTATCAGCAGAATATCTCACCCATCCCAAAAAAAACTCCCACATCTCATTTAGCTCGCATTATCCCTCCAGCCAATTTCCAAACTTTTTTCCACGTGAAGATCTACCATGTCAAACTTTGTTTTCAACTGTCCTTCCTAACCCCTGAGCCCTGACATTACACTTTAATGATGTTTACGCTACCCCTCCATGCTCCCTCTGTGGCAGCAACAATGGTAGTCACTCCCTTCAATGCTGTTCTGCCTCTCCACCCCACTACTGTCATTGACTCTACCTGTACACATGTCTCTGCTTCCTGACTCCCCCACCTCTTTTGGTAGTGAACCCTCTGCTACCCCTACAGGTCCTCCTTGTATACAACGCAGATCTCCACCTGACTTCACTGAGCAGCCCCGGGACATGACTGACCAGACCCTCTGACTGGTATATTTGCAGCTCTTTGACTGACAATAAGTAATTTCTCTAACTGCCTTTGATGGCCATACAGGCTATTGACCAGTCCACCGTGGACTGCATTCAGACATAAACCATGATCATGCAGACTGTGTCATTGTGGGTACTGGAACCCCTGGCCAACAACAACTCCCCGCACTTTTCCCCACAATTAAACTGAGGACTAGACTCCACCCGTACAGGAAGCTGACACATTCTGTGCATGTTCAGTTAACATCTCTGTGTGCCAGACAGCAGGATGTCCACCACCCTCCTAATTTCTCTCTCAACATGCATGCATATACACGTACACACATATACACTCCTACACGCTGAAAGGTTTCAATGCTGTGAACCTGCAGCTACAGGTCGTTCTGTGAAAATACATGTTTCAGTAATGTGAAGTTGCTGTATTGTAATTGATGAATTGGGGACACTGTTTCTAAAGCTCAAACTTTTAAACATGTGTTGGCTGTAATGCGATTACATCACCAACACTTTAAGTACTGTTTCTAAAGAGTGATTTTTCTATCATATGAGGTTACGTAAGAACGCAACATGGCGTTATAGAAGAACTACCTGTACATGCTAAATCAGCAATCACTAAGAGAGCAAATGAGCAACACTGAGATGCAGCCTGATCAAATCCACCAGCTGTGTGACTGTCTGTGTGCTCCAAGTTCTTACAACAGCCTTTCAAGTTGCTGGTATGACCTGCAATGTCAGCTTTGCTTTCTAGGAGCCCTGCAAGTATATTGGAGAGGTGCCAGGAGCTCCGTGAGATTTTGTGAATTGTCGGATGCAGTTGTCCATGGACATAGGGTGAGTGTGGCTTGTGCCCACATAATGTGCCCTGAGATGCGGTTTGATGCTGGGCAACATGGAGGCTTTTTGCAGTCAGTGGCAAGCTGAATCATTGGTCCCTGTTCTCATTTCCATGTCAAGATTTCTTGACGTCTAATTTGCTGTATTGAGTAAAATAGGTAACTGGATGTTAATGAGGTGAGTTGTACTGTTAATAAGGTATTTAACAGGAACTAACCTCCACTAATTGGCAACTTGACACTGACTAGTGTGAAACTTCCATCACCACCGAGCAGCTGTCTAAACATTACAGCAAATGTTCTCAATTTCAAGCTGGACTTCACTGACCTCTTAATGATTCTGCCACAAATGTCACCATAGTCCACATTGTTCCACACCAAGGGTCATAAGCTGAAGGCAAGAGAATGGGGTTGAAAACATATCAGTTATGATTGAATAGTGGAGCAGGCTCGATGTACTGAATGGCCTAATTCTGTTATAGTCTTATGGTTCAGGCATCTATAAGATTCTGCTCTGCACCAAATGAGTATTACCACAATGGAGGAATAGAAAAAATATGAAACAACTTTTAAAACAAATAATGAAGAAACTTAATAATATAAGGAATTTCTGAATTTTTAAAGGAAGCTAGAAATAACAAACTGACAACGTACTTCTGAAAAACACATGTTCCCAACACTTATTGGGAAGGAGCCAAAGAAAATACAAATAAGTTAAATGACAAAAACTCAACATGAGAATTTATTGAGGGACCAAATATCATTTTGGAATTGGTGAAGGAACCTACTGCTCCCAGAATCTAGTTTGTTCTTTGAATTGAATTTGGACAGCAAATGTATCCTATTTTGTTTAAGATGCTGCAAGTATATTTATTGTCCAGTCTTTAGAGAGTTAACTGAAGAAACTTTGAATGCTTTGACCTTAATAGTCCAATTTAGCCTGTTCATATTCAATGAACGATTTAAATTGTTTAGAATTTAAATTTATCAACAGGTTATAATAACCTTTGAGTAAAGACATTTTCTACAAAACTTATTTATTTAGCATCGAGTAAAGTTTTTAATATAAGCATGCATTCAAGATGAAAAGCTGACTATCTGGGTGTAGACAGTTTCCTCAGGGCCTCGAGTATGTGATTGATACAATCTGCACCATTGAGAATATTTCGTTTTTGTATTTGCTTTTTGAATGGTAAGAGTAACAATCAAAAACATACAGTCAAGATTTATTCATTTATTCCATCCTATGTTTTCATGAGAGAAGTACTTCAAAAACAAATTACCATTATAGACTTTATGATTTTTAATGTGGTACCCCTGAAAGCATTGTTGTTGACATTTTTTCAATTTAGTGAAATATTCAGTTTTGATAATAAGTGTACAGTAGAATGTTGAGAGTTGTTCAATAACAGGACCTTAAGGGCAATAGTGGGAGGTGTATCGAGCAACTATCTATACGTCTCCAAATTTGCTGGACATTAGAGAGAATACCTTTTTTCTACTTTTCAGCTGGAACATCTTTTGCACAGCAATTTACGAGTCATGCCACCGATAATAGTTATTCAAAGACTTTGGTTAATGACGGAACCAACATCCAATCAGTAAGGCTGAAAGGAATGAGAAAAAAGAAACTGAGGAAGGAGAGAGGAGTCAAATTAAGCTCAGAAAAATACATTGAGAGAAAGAGAGATTTGATTAAGAGACATGAAAAGAGTAAGCAAACTGAGAAAAAAATGTCATGCAAAAATTTTAAAATTTCTAAAAGCAGTTTGTGCCATTGGTCAACAAAACTCCATG
The DNA here is from genome assembly GCF_047496795.1 of Chiloscyllium punctatum. NCBI lineage: Eukaryota > Metazoa > Chordata > Chondrichthyes > Orectolobiformes > Hemiscylliidae > Chiloscyllium > Chiloscyllium punctatum. The sequence continues at coordinate 85,379,878 of NC_092745.1, forward strand.
GAAAAATAGAGTTTCATGCCAGCATCATAAATCGTGTTATTAAAGGATTCATTTGTTGTGCCAAACCTGACACTGGTGGCTTTAATTTATCTAATGCAATAAATACACTGAAAGTTTGGCATTAAGATGATATTTTTAAGCTAATGTTTGCGGCATAAATGATCCAGCAATTTGTGGTGATTTGTAATTCGGGCGTGTCTCCTTGTTGCCACAAATTGCTGGGTTGCTTATATGCTTATAATATTATGCACGGTAAACTGGTTGTTATTTTCCTCGCAAAATCTGGTTCAACATGTTAAAATAATAAATGTTTTGAGTTCTGTAACCCTTCATGTTCTGTGATGACAGAAATATAATTGCAGCATCAATTGCAATGTTGTCATATGCAGTCAGACCTGGACAACCTGGGCTTGTAAGTACCAGGCAATGACCGTCACCAATAAGTGAGCATTAAGCCATAATCTTTTGACATTCAGTGCCATTACCCTTACTGAATACCCCACTATGAAAATCCTGGGGGGTTATCACTGACCACCACTTGACCATTCAGTGCATTCACCACCGATGCATAGTGGTAATAATGTGCAACATGTACAATATGCATTCCTTGATCTCATCATTGTTTCTTTGATAGTACCATTCAAACTTGAGGCCTGCACATCCAAGAAGGCCAGAAGATGCATGGCATCACCTGACTTGGTACTCGACCACTACTCTTTTATTGATGGGTCACAATCCTGGATATCACTTTCTAACAGCACTGTAGTTCCCACATCCCAGGAACTGCAACTTTTCAAGAATGTAGCTCATCACACCTTCTCCAGCAATTTAGGATGGGCATTCGGTGCTGGTGTCATCAGCAGCACCCATCTCCCATGAACAATTTCTTTAAAAAGCTGGGAACTACACATCATTTATAAAAAAATCCACCTTTTTCTGCTAAACAAATATGGAAATTGCGCTTCGGTAACTTTAAACCTCTGTGCTTTTGGCATAGAATTTGAAGTTTTCCTTTTATACTTACAAAAATCATATTATACTCTTAATAAAAATCTAAAATTAGAAATTACTTTTAAGCTTACACTTAATGTTAACTGTGATAATTAATGTAGTTAGGCTGTAAATAGCACACATTATTTCTTGTCTGACAGCAAACAGTTGTGACCTCCCAATGGGTCTTTAGCATTGTTGCCCTGACAAGTCGCTTCTGTTATCGAAGATGTTGACTACCACATCCCATTCTCCATTTTCAAACTGTTCTTTGTTTAATCCTTTCTCTGGGGACATTGTCTTCAGAATCTGACAGGATGTGCGCAGCTTCTGTCACACTGTGGAGCACCTTGGTAATGTGTCAATATGTGGTTCATCTTAGAAGCATTTTTATAGCATAAATGAAGTAGTACTTGTATAATTTAGAATTAAGTGAAATTTATTGTTTAAAATATGTAGTTTGTTACTAGATATGAGTGTCAGGCTGGGACAGTATTTGTTCTCCTTGTCTAATTTCCCTTGAGAAAGTGGAAGCCTGCTTGAATCTTTTAAGACTCAGCCACCTTGATCAGTGGAGGAGTTAACAAGCTGCACTTGATGAACATTCAAGTCCCCCATCTAGTGTGTTTTCTTTGTTCTTTCCACCTCATTGCTTCTTCAAAGTGGTATTTAACGTGGTGGAGTACTGATTCATCTGTGGGCCACAACTAGTAATCAACAGGAGGTTCCCTTGTCTATTTTTGACCTAATGGTGTGAGACCTCAATGCCAATGGAATTTAGAGTTAACGTCAGAGAGCCCAGAGCAGCTCCATCCAAACTGTGCTGCCACGTCTGCTGGATCTGGACCTGTCGGTAGGAAATAACTAGGGATGGTGATGATGATGTCTGGTGTCATACATGATTTCATGAGTGTGACTATACTAGGCTGTGTATGACTAGTCGGTTTAGCACAAACACCCAGATGTTCATAAGAACTTTATAGTATTGATAGAGCCGAGTTTGCCATTATTGTTTTTGGTACCATTGATGATGCCAGGCTGTTTATCCAGTTTACTTCCTTTTTGACTCAGTAGTGGTTTTGATACAAATAAATGGCTTGCTAGGCTATCTCAGAGGTCATTTAAATGTGAACTACATCATTATATGTTTGGGGTCATGTAGGCCAACCCAAGTAAGAACCCTTTAAAGGACATCAGTGAAACCAATTGGTGATTGTCATAAAAACCTATGATTTCACGGTCATGTTTACTGAGACTAGCTTTTACCTCCAACTGAATTTAAGTTCTACCAACTGACATGTGCCTTGAGAATTAGCCTCAGTGCACTCAATAGTTGATCCACAAATGTTGCCATGATGCCATGCCACCATCTTTTCTGTTAGTTTCTATAGACTGAAGATACTTTTTATAAAATCATTTATTACCTTATTGAAATAGTTTGTTTTTGTTTTAAGTGTCCATTGTTTATGTCTCAGAATTCCTTTTGTTAAAGCAGCTGGCCTGGTTTGCTAATATAATACTTGGATAAATTAACTTGTCCCAGTGGAACAAAAGCCCAGTGGCGAGACAAGACATAAGGATTTCTGTTTTGTCACAGAATAAGTGATGTGATCAAGATCTTCCATTCCAGCTTCATAATTTGGCTGTAAAATAAAGTTTTGGAAAAAGTGACTTTCCAAAGTCACTTGTGTTCAACTGATAAGGTTTATCAGCTTGTTATATTCTTGAATTGTAGCTTTAAATTTAGAGTAAATAGAAGGAATCATATAATCTATAATCTACCTGAAAATAAACATGGTGGTTGATTGTAAAGCTGGATAACATAGATGATTTTTCTTGGAATAAGGTGCATGATATTTATGCCTAGAGACAATATACATAGTCTCTATGTTTACAATGTACAGACTTTAAGTCTGCCAAAGTCTCAGACAGGTGTTGAAGGTATCAGGTTGAATGTAATTGTTCTGTAAATTGTCCATTTGTTTCTATGATACAAGAGAATTGTGGTAAATGATTGCTAATTAACATTATATCTGTGTTGAAATGCGAACACGTTACCATACAGAGGAGGGCAGAGAGAGCTACTTTTGAGACAGGTTGCAGCCAAAGAATATAACACAGACAGACAGCAGACAGAAAAGATTGCTTTACTTAGAGATATTGCAGTTTGATGTCAGATGAAATGGTCTGAAATTGATAAGAAACATCATACAGCCTTTGAAAGATCTGTGGACCTTTGTCCTGGTGTGGCTAGGGGAGAGAGGAATTATTTGAGCACATTTTCCTGCTGTGTGGTGGATTTAGCAAACTCTCAGAAATTGAAATAAATGCCTGGGAATGTCAGAGTGTCATAGAAATGTACAGCACGGACACAGACTCTTCAGTCCAACCCATCCATGCCGACCAGATATCCAAACTCACTCTAGTTCCACCTGCCAACAACCCTCGACCACCACCCTCTGTCTTCTACGTTTGAGCCTATTCTGTATCCATATGGCTAGTTTTCCCTGTATTCCATGAGATCTAATCTTGCTAACCAGTCTCCCATGGGGAACTTTGTTGAGTGCCTGACTGAAGTCCATATAGGTCACGTCTACTGTTCTGCCCTCATCAATCCTCTTTGTTACTTCTGCAAAAAACTTAATTAAGTTTGTGAGACATGATTTCCCATGCGCACAACCATGTTGACTATCCCTAATCAGTCCTTGCCTTTCCAAATACATGTACATCCTGCCCCTCAGGATTCCCTCCAACAACTTGCCGACCACTGAGGTCAGGCTCACCGGTCTATAGTTCCCTGGCTTGTCCTTACCACCCTTCTTAAACAGTGGCACCGTGTTAGCCAACCTCCAGTCTTCCGGCACCTCACCTGTGACTATCGATGTTACAAATATCTCAGCAAGAGGCCCAGCAATCACTTCCCTAGCTTCCCACAGAGTTCTAGGGTACACTTGATCAGGTCCTGGGTGTTTATCCACCTTTATGCATTTCAAGACTTTCAGCACTTTCTCCTCTGTAATATGGACATTTTTCAAGATGTCATCATCTATTTCCCTACATTCTGTATCTTCCATATCCTTTTCTACAGTAAAGGCTCCACACAAAGGCCGCCTTGCTGATATTTAAGGCACCCTATTCTTTCCCTCGTTACCCTTTTGTCCTTAATGTATTTGTAAAAACCTTTTGGATTCTATTTAATTGCATTTGCCAAAGATATCTCATGTCCTCTTTTTGCCCTCCTGATTTCTCTCTTAAGTATACTCCGACTGCCTTTATACTCTTCTAAGGATTGACTCGATCTATCCTGTCTATACCTGACATGTGCTTCTTTCTTTTTCTTAATGAAACCCTCAATTTCTTTAGTTATTCAGCATTCTCTATACCTACCAGCCTTTCCTTTCACCCTAACAGGAATATACTGTCTCTGGATTCTCGTTATTTCATTTCTGAAGACTTCCCATTTTCCAGGCGTCCCTTTACCTGCGAACATTTGCCCCCAATCAGTTTTTGCGTCATACTGTCAAAATTAGCCTTTCTCCAATGTAGAACTTCAACTTTTGGATCTGGTCTATCCTTTTCCATGACTGTTTTAAATCTATAGAATTGTGGACGTTGGCCCCAAAGTGCCCCCCTAATGACACCTCAGTCACCTGCTCTGTCTTATTTCCCAAGAGTAGGTCAAGTTTTGCACTTTCCCTAGTAGGTACATCTACATACTGAATCAGAAAATTCTCTTGTACACACTTAACAAGGTCCTCTCTATCTAAACCCTAAACACTATGGAAGTCCCAGTCTATGTTTGGAAAGTTAAATTCCCCGACCATAACCACCCTATTGTTCTTACAGATAACTGAGATCTCTTTACAAATTTGTTTCTTAATTTCCCTCTGACTATTAGGGGGCCTATAATACAATCCCAATAAGGTGATCATCCCTTTCTTATTTCTCAGTTGCACCCAAATAACTTCCCTGGATGTGTTTCCAGAAATATCCTCCCTCAGTACAGCTGTAATGCTATCCCTTATTTAAAACACCACTCCCCCTCCTCTCTCGCCTCCCTTTCGATCTTTCCTATAGCATTTGTATCCTGGAACATGAAGCTGGCCAGTCCTGTCCATCCCTGAGCCATGTTTCTGTAATTGCTATGATATCCCAGTCCCATGTTCCTAACCATGCCTTGAGTTCATCTGCCTTCCCTGTTAGGCGTCTTCCATTTAAATAAATGCAATTTAAATTATCGGTCCTACCTTATTCTCTGCTCCCCTGCCTACTCTGACTGTTTGACTCGCTTCTGTTCTCAACTGTACAGTTTCAGATTGATCTCTTTCCTCACTATCTCCCTTGGTCCCAAACCACGCCCCCCCCCCCCCCCCCCAACCCAACCTTACTAGTTTAAATCCTCCTGAGCACCTCAAGCAAATCTCCCTGCCAGTATATTAGTCCCCTTCCAATTTAGGTACAATCCGCCTTTCTTGTGCAGGTCACTTCTATCCCAAAAGAGATTCCAAGTAACCAAAAATGTGAATCCTTCTCCCATACACCAGCTCCTCAGCCATGCATTCATCTGCTCTATCCTCCTATTCCTGCCCTCACTAGCTCTTGGCACCGGGACTAATCCAGATATTACTACTCTCGAGGACCTCCTTTTTAAATTCCTGCCTAACTCTCTGTAATCTCCCTTCAGAATCTCAACCTTTCCCCTTACTATGTCGTTGGTTCCAATGTGGACTATGACCTCCTGCTGACCCCTCTCCCCCTTTGAGAACATTCTGCACCCTCTCTGAGATATCCTTGATCCTGGCACCAGGGAAGCAACACACCATTCTGATTTTTTGCTGCTGACCACAGAAACATCTGTCTGTACCTCACACTAGAGAGTCCCCTAACAGAATTGATCTCTTGGAACCTGACGTACCCCTCATTGCATTAGAGCCAATCTCAATACCAGAAACTTGGCTGTTTGTGCTACGCTCCCCTGAGAATCCATCACCACCTACATTTTCCAAAACAGCATACTTGTTTGAAATGGCGATAGCCACAGACGACTCCTGCACTAGGTGCCTCCCTCTCTTACCTCTCCTGGAGTTAACTGATCTTGGTGACTGTATCTGCGACTTTTCCTCCTTCCTATAACTGCCATCCATCACATCCCCTTGCTGTTGCAAATTCTTCATTGCCTCAAACTGTCTCTCCAACCGATCCTTTCGATCTGATAGGATTCACAACGACCAGCATTTATTGCAGATATAATCCGCAGTAACCAGTAAAATCTCCTTAAACTCCCACATCTGATAAGAAGAGCATATCACTGTACTAAAGACCATTTTTGTTCCTTCACATTCTACAGACCCAGAAAATAACACCATCTTATTCCTCTACAAAACATAGCTCCAGGTTAAATTAGTACTTATAGCTTATATTTTAAGTTTATTCAAGAGACATATCTCAAAAAACATATAATCAATAGAGAACCCACTCTACTCACTACTGCAGGCCACACTTAAAACTATTCACTTATCTGTTTCTGTGCTGTGACCTCACCCAAACAGGTTACTCCAAGGTCAGTTGTGAATTTCGCTGTTTGTTAATTTTCCCAGACGCACTCCGATGTCCCGCGATACATGAATTCAACAGCAAAGGCAGTAACTGCTCAGGTTCACTGTGGTGTCAGTTTCTTTGACTCTCTCTCTCTCTCCCTCCTGCACTGACCTCACCATGTGCTTCCTTTGTCTGTACCTCTCCCTTTTAAAACTGCTGTTGTTTTGACTTACTTTTTCTCCAAAGTTCCAAAACAATGCAACAGCATATAAAACAGTAACTGCTGCATCTGGAATTTGAGGAAATTGCCTCCAACACCTAAAATACCTCAAAAAAGGAGCAGCTGTTACAGCCAGAAATTTTTCCCATCTTCCATCTTGGATTACCCAGAATCCTAAGATCCCCAATGTCACAACTTGACATAATCAGGAAAGGAGACCAATTGAAAGTAAGGAGCAAATGTGAACTGTTCGCTAAAAGCACTATAATGCAAAGAGTGATGAGTATAAAAGGGAAATGTAACTTTTCAGTCATTTGAAGTATAAGTTAGCTTCGAATTGAAAATAGTATTTAATCAACAGGATCTGAAAACAGTCTGGTAATACAACTGAAGACTTATGCCCCAGAACAATCTGTGTCCTTCGACAACTTGTTTTAGTACAACTCGAATATCGGCATCTACCTGGCAATATGGAAATAGAGATGGAATATTCTCCACTTACCTGGTTGAATGCAGCTCCAACAAATTTTAAGAAACTCGACACCATGCAGGAATAAGTTGCCTGCTTGATTAGCATCCTATCCATCACCTTGAACATTAATTCTTTTCATCCACCAATGTACAGTAGCAGTGGTTCATGGGCCAAATCCAGGAACTCCCTTCTGAACAACATTGTGGGTGTAATTGTACACCAAGGATTTCAGTGGTTCACAAAGCCATGTTCATGGGCAATTAGGGGTGGATGATGAATGTGATGTACTCATCACATGATCAAATTAAATCACTTAGCTATTTGATGCACATACAAGTTGAAAATGTGAAATCTTGTATCATTCTTTCAGCTAATAACTGAAACTTATCAGTTTCTATTGAAATGTAACCACTGTATCTGTGAAGAAACTTGAGGAAAATTCCAAGCTACATTCAAGAATATAAAAGTACTTATCAATGATGGAAGATTAATTATTATTTTAGATAAATCCATCATTTGAATGAATTCTTTGCAGTATTTATTTTGGTTTGATATGACATTATGAAGAATAGAACTCTTCCCTACAAAGCTGTCTGGGAAACTGTACACAGTACTACACTGTATGGGGTGCAAGTTTTACATGCATCTTCATTGTTAACACAACGTGTGCAATGGAAGATGGATTATAAAGAAAAAACTGACTACTCTGCACTGACTTTGAAAGGTATCAGAAATCTCAAGTCTACTCATCTCAACAAAATGAGTTGAATTGTGAAACAGTTTGACTTGGCATTTTGTTGTAACTTAGAATATTGTTTAATGTAAAAATGATAATAGTATATTTATGAGTAAAGTATATCATGATTGAATAGATGTGATCTTTGATTTTAAAGATCCTTTCTAACAGTTCTCCATGATCATAGGAGTATTGATTGTTGTAACTGTGTTACTGATTGGAATAAAAGTAATTTGAAATGATTCAGTGAAGTATCTCAGAAGAAAGGTTTTGTTTAACTTGACAGTATATTGGCATAATTATGAATTATTTCTCGTGCAACATTGGTGCCAATAAACTAAATTGCTCTAGTAACAAAACTGGCTGCCTTCTATTATTATAATATTGTTGAATGTTCTTGCCAAGTTTTGGAAGGTCAGTGTTTGCATGCAGTCCTTGTTGATTATCAGTTTGTGAAGCTTTTCTTTATAAGGAAATGTTCTATAATGGTTTGTTCTTGCCTTTTTATTATATATAACCACTGTGATAAATTTATTTCCAACATTCTGTGACAGTATGACTTCTAATTCTTTCCATCTGACTGATTTGAAGAGTTAGTAACCTTCAATTCTGTCCAACAATAAGGGGAGGGTTTTTTGTTTGGTTTTCTACAATTCACTCGAGTCAACTTGGGGGTCTCATTAAACCAGTTAAAAAGATGGTGACTGAACACGAGCGAGTTCGAGACAGACATGTGCACTCAGTATTAGAAGTGCTGATATTGTAGATATACTGCAGGGAGGTCAACTAAAGTGTACTGAGGTGATGTAGTTGAGGGATCCAGTGTGGAATAACTCAGCGTAGCTAGGACTTAGGAAGTAGAAGTACCAGCTCACACAAGCTGAGGAAGTTGCTAGCAGCAGCCTTACTGTTAGCTGAAGCAAGAGAGATAGATTGGAGCAGACTCCATGTCAGGCCATATTGTTTGCTGTGCTACTAGAGGCAATTAAATTACATCCACTCTGTGTCATTAGCGTGCTTGGAGAAGTCCTACAGAAGTTGAATATCTCTCAGTTGTCAGGGTTTGGAAATGTGCTGGATGCCGTGCCAACTCAGAAGGAACTGTGTGCTACTAATCGATCAGTGTAGCTGAAATTGGGGATTGAAAAGCAGTAACTGCTTGATGCAGCGAATGTGGCGGGAGCTTGGAAAAACGCACATAAAAGTTTAGCTTGTACAAAGTAGCTGCTGAAGAAAGTCTGGAGTAGTAACTGTGAATAATTGGTGGAGTGTGTTTATGACAGCCTGTGGGAGCATGGATTAGTGCAGGTGCAGTCATTGAGGCAGCCCACAATAGAATTGCTCTTGAGAAGGCCAGATCAGCAACAGTGAAGAATTGTAATCATTCTTTGAAGTTTAATAAGATTTGATGTCTTGATGTATCAATGATGATTAAGGGGAATTGCTGAGAAAACTGAGATCTGCCTTGATTGTATTTGATGTGTGCTATGGGATGTTTAGTCTCTGCATATTGACTGTGTTTACCGCATAAAACTATAAAATGTAGAACAAAAGCAGATCATTTGGTCCATTGAGTCTGTGCTGTCATTCAATAAAATAGAGGCTCACCTGATAAAGCTCAAGTCGACTTTCTTGCCTTATCCCCATAACCTTTCATTCATTTACTGATTAAACGTCTGTTTATTTGAACATATTCAATGATCCATCTTGACAGCCTTCTATGGCAAAGTATTAGAAATAAGTTAAACATGTATTGTAGATTGCATTACTGTTCTAAATTGTATTGTAAATTCTTGTTTGTTCAAAAACTTTGGACTCTTGTATCCTCCTATTTTTTTCGTAAGTCCCCTGGGTGTCACCTTTTGCCTACTTGAAAAATAATAGGTGATTAATCCTACAAACAACAGATCAGGCAGCATCCGAGGAGCAGGAGAGTCGGCATTTTGAGAGTAAGTTCTTCATTCCTGATGAAGGACTCATGCCCAAAACGTTGACTCTCCTGTTCCTTGGTTGCTGCTGGACCTGCTCTGCTTTTCCAACGCCAAACTATTGATCGAGACAAACTGAGAATAGGCCATTTAAGCATGGTCAAAAAAGTGTTTTTATGATTCTGATGGACTTATAGAAAGTCTCTCAGTCAAAGGTTTGTTTGAAATTTAAGTCACTCATTCTGAGTTTGGCACCTGTGGATTTGCAGTGCAGCTTCTCCTCTTTGAATCATTCCCTAGTTTTCCTTGAAGGGGGTGTTTCAGTAGGAATGGTGAAGTTAATTAAAGGCTGTTAAGTCATGCATTGACTGGTGTGTTGTGTACTGTCAAAGTAAGATTATTTAGAAGACTCATAGCTTGATATGATGTTTGCTTTGACTTGTTGCAACTGCTGGAAAGTAAGGGTTTAAAAATTGCTTGTAGTTCAAAATACTGTGGCAGAATAGGGAATATACATGAATGCATTGGCAAAAATATATTTTATTGTGAATTTGATTGCTTGTGATAATACCTCAAACTCTGTTAGGTAAGAGTGATTTTTTGGTGTGATGTTTATTTGGAGAATTAGCATTGATAAACATGATTAATGTTGATTTATGTAGAAAATTCTAAGTTTCTCCTTATGGTATTGTCCAGTCCAATTACACACTGGTTATAAAGCCAAGAAAGAGTTTGTATTGGAACAGAGCAGATCTCCAACATGCTGCACTCCAGTGTGTTATGATACCTGCAAGTGTTGGACCTGAAATGTATTGTGCTAAAAAACAGGATGCTTACAATTTACCAATTGATGACTGACAGATCTTTGTTGCTCTGTCATGTATAAGTTTAGAACACGGCAAATTACCATGTATACTTGAGTAATAGTCAATTTTTTTACTATTTCTTAAGGTTAAGAGTATGGAGTCAACAGTTACATGGATACTGTTTTGAGGGGTTGAAATTCATGCTCATTAAAATTCATACTGTATCAAAATTCATACTGTATCATTAGCAGAAGCCCAATCGATCTTCAAACAAATAAAGGAAAAAAAAAGAATTATGGTAATTCTGAAAACCCAGAACGGAACACAACAGGCACCAGACTGGAAGACTGGGAGCGGAGCGGAACAACTGGCAGATTGGAAAGCTGGAGCAGGACGTGACGGCTAGCACACTGACTCATAAATATTGATCTGTTATCTGTGAAGAACTAGAGTTGACTTTTTCATGAGATATATGGACAATTCCAAGTTATTTGCCAAAAATAGGGGGTCAACCTTTACATGCGATCGACTATTACTTGAGTATGTATGGCATGTACATCAGATGATACATTTGCCTGGACTTATACCATACAGCTTCATTGTGTGTTGTCTTCTGATTTATTCCAGTATACCAACAACAGATGACTGGGTGCAAATCTTCTGACTAGTTTCTAAATTTGGATAGCATGTTGTGCAGAGATCTCTGAACTTCAAAGTTTTTTTTTATTTTAAAAATATAGTTTATATTTCAAGTTTATTGAATAACGATTATTATTATCAAATTCAATGAAGTGCTTGAACGTGAGAAACATAAAACAGCAACAAAAGTTCTGGATTTCAGTTTTGCAGACTTCATTGTAGTGAATTAGGAAGATCTGTTAATGTCAGGTTATCACTGGAAAGTGTTCAAAACAATAATATTGATTATTATTAATATATACCTAATTGGCAAGAGTTTTTGCCAAGCAAGAGGTTGACAGAGGTAAATTACAATGTAAAAGTAGAAGTGAAATATAGTAATGCAAAAAAAAAGTTTCCAGTAGCTGTGAAAGATACAAAAAATAGCGGAAAGGTGGCAATTTGGATTCATGAGCAACCAAAGGGAAGTATGAAATGAAACTGGTAAGGGATATCAAAATCAACACCAAAAAAAAACTTTTAAAGAGAAAGTAAGGTGGTCAGAAACAATTGAGAATCTTTAAACTGCTAATTATGCTGTTGTTAATGAAGATAAAGAAATGTCATTCATGGTGAGGAATTACTTTTTATCGCTATTTATATAAGAGAGACTAAGGAGACTATTATTGAATCACAAACTCAACAATATTAACATTGCAAATAAATTAATCAGACCAAAAAGTGTAAAATCCTTGGGACCAGATTTCTTCCATTCCAGTGTTTTAAAAGAGATAGGTGAGAACATTACAGATGTTCTAACTACAGTCTTCCAAACTTCTCTTGGATTTTTATAATTAAGTTATGCCTGATGAAACTGAATGAATTTTTTGACGAGCTAACTGGAGAAGTGGACAAAGGATTGTCTCTCTCTTGTTTATATCAATTTACCAAAGATATTTGCCCAGAGACGTCAAGCTAAATTTGAAGCCCATGAGTTCAAGGCAAGTTATTGATTTGGAGAAAGTGAGGACTGCAGATGCTGGAGAGTCAGAGTCGAAAAGTGTGGTGCTGGAAAAGCACAGCAGGTCAGGCAGCATCCGAGGAGCAGGAGAGTCAATGTTTCGGGCATCAGCCCTTCATCAGGAATGTGGAGGGTGATAATAGTGGGGTGGCAATGGGGCTGGGCTGGGGGAAGGTAAGGACATGGGTTGAATAGCAGGCGACACAGAGTAGGAATAATGACAGAAAGATAATTGGTATAGTTAGCAGTATAGATGGAGCATAAAGTTGCCAAGAGGTATTGATGAATCAAGCGATGTCTAAAACTTTGGTAAATAGAATTTAATGCAATGTATTACAGGGTTATTCGTTTTAGATCTAAAATAATAATGTAGGGTAATCCAAAGTGGTGAGATCTAGTGATAAGTATGTGGAGTGAGGTCGCAGATCAGTCGCTGTCCAAACGAATGATGAAAATGGCTTACTTCCATTCATGTATTCCTGTTCTCATCTCATTAGCTTTTATTGTCTTTGGAGGCCATTCTTTAAATCCTTGTTAGCCCTTATCCTTGTTTGATAAGGACCAACAGCTAACAAAATTGCAATCTATTTTTCCAGTCTTAGTATACCTCTGTTAAATTCCACTGTTTGTTATTCATTGCTGAGTCCATGTTTAAGAACAATGATGGTAGGAATTTGCAGTAAAAATCGCTTACCAGTATTTTGCAGTCCATTTGACACATGTGCACCCTTAACCTAGGATTTTCGTAGTTCACGTCAAATTGAGGACTGACTGTAATTTGGTTTTGTTTTGCTTATTTTTTTACAGCAGGATGTGCAGAAGCTTTAGAATTCCTAGTTTATAAATGGTTGAAGTATTATTAACTAGAAGTAAAAGCCAAATAAGTTTGATTTGGTTAAAGCTTTATATCTCCAATTACTTTGTTGGAATGAGGAACTACAAGTTATTGTTTCAGAAAATTTAAATTCTTAATTTATCAGATTTTCACTATGTAAAATTCGAAAATATCTTTTCAAGTTGCTTGACTGAATTGCACGTTTCTTAACTTCTATAAAGTGCAACATACATGTTAATGTCAGATATGATGAACTTATTCCAGTGCATAGGTAGTTCAGTCTTGTTGACTGTGTGCGCTATTTTGTGTAAAAAAAAACAGGATAAGAAGTTTTTTATAAAATACACTAAATAGAATAATATGTATGGAACAAAGATTTTGTGATATCAATGGTTTATCATTTATGTAATTCATTTTTTCTTTACAAAGAGCAGTTGTATTTTCCAAAACACAATTTCTCAGAGTACCGATCATAGCAATCACCAACTGCAAGGAGAAGCCAAATTTCTTATCACTGTTATAGGTTTACTTTTTGCTTATCTATGTCTTATTTTTTGACTTGTGAAACATGCTAGCAGACAGTACAGTGTTGTGTTAGTTTGAAGCTTCTACTATCCTCTATAATCCAATGTAAGTTACTTTTAGCATACTGTCTACCCACATTGCTTTTGGCTCAGGAAGAAAAAGATTCTCACATTATGCAAACTTAAATGCAGTGTGCTCACCTGGTGTTTATTTTCTGACCTGTGCCTTAGGATAATAATATATCATTTTCCAAATGAAACTGGTAAAAAGGTGTTAAACACTTTTTCACCAGGAGATGTTCCATTTTTATTTGTACAAATGCATGTTGTTCAGTGACAGTGAATTACTTCTGCATTTATAAAATAACATCTGTTAAAATTCTCCTTGAAGTAACCATTTTTCACACCTCACATTTCATTTATACATTTCATTTTGGAAATCTTCATAGAATTTTTTTCAAAAACTCTTAATCTTCCTAATTCCCTTTTGAAATTTCATTATTCTTCCCTTTGTGCAATTTATTAAGTTGTCAGACAATTGTTGCCATTCCTGTTTCTCAGCCTGCTGGAGAGTGATAAAGACATGAGTGGCTGGGGCTGATGGCTGCAGTTGGAGCATCTCTTTTCATTCCTGAATGAATGTAGTTCCATGGAGGACCTTACCTGATGGTGTTGCTGTGACTGGGTGCTAATTGCATGTTGAACCCTATCAAAAACATTTTGTTGGTATCGTGGCATAGAGTACGTTATGCTTGCTCGAATTTCCTTTAAGTCATTTTTCCTTGACTGATAAATGTTGCTTGATTTGTTATTAGTATTGTTTTGCATTTAATGAAATTTTGTTTTCCTTTTTTCAAAAAATGCTGGCTACTCATAAATTAGCTGTGACTATGTTGGTAAATGTGGCATGCTTATGCAAAATAAACTGCCTGGAAAGTATGTATGTTCGGTAATATTTATAGATTGAAGCTTGGTTAAAGTATATTGCGAAGAAATTGTGTGATTAATATATGCTTGTAGCTGTGCGCAGTTCATATGTGCTATGCATCTTTACCTAAGCCTGCTTTCGATCTTTTTTGGCTAACCAACTTCTTATGGTCTTTGGCTCCCTCTGCAGGATCCTTTAGATCCCGCACGCACTGTTATTGTTATTCGCTCTTTGGTGGTTGGTGGGGTTGCTGACTGTGATGGCAGGGTGCTACCTGGGGATCGGCTCGTCTTTGTGAATGACCACAATCTAGAGAATACTGCTTTGGGGGAAGCTGTTCAGGCTCTGAAAGACGCTCCGACTGGCATAGTCCGCCTTGGCATCTGCAAACCAATGGTGGTAAGCACCAATAGTATACATGAAATGCAAACTCTTGATTGTTTCGGAGCTATGAAAGTTTTTTTTACTTCTATGGAACTCCTTTTGCTAATCAAAAACTTGCAATTTCTTTTGTTTCCATGTTTATTTACAGTTTTGCTTAAAATTGACTGTAATTCAAATATAACAGAAGTGTTCTGTTCTAGTATGTCAACAGATTGCTGTATTTCAATAAGCTGCTTCAAATGTAATACATTAATTTACAATGTAATTTGGACTAAGATGTCATAGTTCTGGTTTGAGGTAATCATTTGATTACACTGCAATATATGAACACACTCAAATTTTCTAAAACAAGATAGAAATGAAAATATTAAGCTCAGTGGCTTCTGAAAAGTTTAAATATTATAAATTTTACCAGAGAACTTAAACTACTGGCAAATTGTTTTTTTTCGAAGATGCCTGAAATTTTTTGAAATTGTGACTTTTTCTGCTCTTAGGTAAAATGTGAGTTTATTTATAGAATGTAGAACAATACAGCGCAGAACAGGCCCTTCGGCCATCGATGTTGCACTGACCTGTGAACTGTTCTCAGCTCGTCTCCCTACACTATCCCAAAATCATCCATGTGCTTATCTAAGGTTTGTTTAAATCTCCCTAATGTGGCTGAGTTGACTACATTAGCAGGTAGGGCATTCCACGCCCTTACCACTCTCTGCATAAAGAACCTGCCTCTGACATCTGTCTTAAATCTATCATCCCTCAATTTTTAGTGATTCCCCCTCGTACACGCTGACGTCGTCATCCTAGGAAAAAGACTTTCACTGTCTCCCCTATCTAATCCTCTGATCATCTTGTATGTCTCTATCAAATCCCCTCTTAGCCTTCTTGTTGTCAATGAGAACAGGTTCAAGTCTCTCAGCCTTTCCTCATAAGACATTCCCTCCAGACCAGGCAACATCCTGGTAAATCTCCTCTGCACCTTTTCCAATGCTTCCACATCCTGTTTATCACAGGATGTTTCCTACATCTTATCTGTAAGCAACCTTGAAATGGACTTAGACTTTTAACAAAGCAGTAATTGATAAGAACAAAGAAGAAATAAAGAACAAGAACAGTACAGCACAAGAAGAGGCCCTGCAGCCCACCAAGACTGCTGACACATGATGCTGTCCTAAACTTAAAGCCTTTGCCTCTACTCAGTCTGTATCCCTGTATTCCCTGGCTGTTCCTATATCTGTCAAGATGCCTCTCAACTGTTATGTCCATCTCCAGCAGCATATTCCAGGCACTTATCACCCTCTGACTAAAAAACCTGCCTCTCACATCTTCTTTAAGCTTACCCCCTTCTAACTTAAACCTACGTTCCTTAGAAATTGACATATCTATTTTGAGAAAAAGACTGACTATCTACTCTAACTGTGTTAATTTTGTAAACTTATGTCAGATTGACTTTCATCCTTGGTGTTTAAGAGAAAATAAATCAAATTTGTCCAATCTCTCTTCATAGTTACTATCCTCCAAACCAAGCAATGTGCTAGTAAACTGTTTCTGTATCTTCTTCAAAGCCTCTAATCCTTCTTGTAATGTGGCAACCAGAACTAAACACAATATTCCAATGTGGCCTAACTAAAGTTCTGTATAGCTGCAACATGACATGCGAATTTATATATTCAGTGCTTCACTGATGAAGACAAGCATGCCCTATGTTGCCTTGACAATCTTATCCATTTGAACACAACCATCACAACCAGCTGAAGAAGGAGCGGCACTCCGAATGATAGCGCTTCCAATTAAACCTGTTGGACTTTAACTTGGTATTGTGTAATTTTTAACTTTATCCACTCACGTTGCCACTTTCAGGGAACTGTGGACCTGTACACCTCGATCCCTCCATATGTTGATGTTGATAAGGGTTCTTCAATTTACTGTATACTTTCCTCCTACATTAGATCTTTCAAAATACATCACTTTGCATTTGTCCAGGTTAAACTCATCTGCCATCTCTCAGGCTCAGTCTCTAGCCTATCTATATCCTGCTGTATCCTCAATATTTCCTCCACACTATCTGCCGCTCCCCCAAACTTTGTTCATTCGCAAACGTACTAATGGGACCACGTACCTTCACCTTCAAATCATTTACATATATTTTATATATATTACAAACACCACTGGCACAGATCGCCAGTCAGAAAGACACCCTTCAACCACTCTCTGTCTTCCATGACTGAGCCAGTTCTGGATCCATCTCACCAGTTCATTATGGATCCCATGTGAATTCACCTTTTGTATTAGCCTACCATGAGGCACTTTCTCAAAGGCCTTGCTAACGTTCATATAGACAGCATGTACTACCCTGCCCTCATCAATCATCTTGGACACCTGCTCAAAAAACTCAATCACGTTTGTGAGCCGCAACCTCCCCTGCACAAAGTCATGCTGCCTATTGCTAATTACTCCATATTTTTCTAAATGTAAGTAAATCCTATTCCAAAGATGCTTCTCCAATAATTCCCCTACCATTGACATAAGGCTCACTAGTCTCTAATTTCCCAGAATATCCCTGTGCCCTTAAACAATGGAGCAATATTGATTATTTTCCAGTCTTCTGGGAACTCTCCTGTGACTAAACTGGATAAAAAGATCTCCGTCAAGACCCCAGTAATTTCCTCACCCTTCTCCCTCAGCATTCTGGGATAGGTCCCACCAGGTCCTGGGGACTTATCTATCTTAAAGCTTTTGAAGACACTGAACACCACTTTTATATTGACTTGCCTCAGAATATCAACATACCCCTCCTAAGACTCACCATCTATCATGTCCTTCTCCTTTGTAAATACCGTTGCAAAGTATTCGTTCGGGACCTCACCCACTTGCTCTGGCTCCATGCATAAAATCCTTCCTTTATCCTTGAACGGCGCTACCCTTTGCTCCTTATGTATCTAAAATGCCGTATGGTTTTCCTTAATGCTCTTTGCTAAAGACATTTCATGGCCCTTCTAGCCCTCTTAATTCTTTATTTCAGTTCTTTCCTGCTGTCTCTGTATTCTTCCAGGGCTCTGTCTGTCTTCAGTTTCCTAAACCTTACATATACTAGGAGAAAGTGCTGGAGATCAGAGTTGAAAAGTGTGGCACTGGAAAAGCACAGCTGCTCAGGCAGCATCCGAGGGGCAGGAGAATTGACGTTTCGGGCATAAGCTCTTCATCTCCTTTTTCTTTTTGAATGAGCTGTCAATTTCTCTTATCATCTAAGCTTCCTGATTCTTGCCATCCTTATTCATTATTTTTACAGAACCAGGCTGGTCCTGAACTCTAATCATCTCGCCTTTATAAGATGCCCACATGACAGATGCGGATTTACCCTCAAACAACTGAGGAAACTGACTTTGATAAAGTTCCCCATGGTAGGCTCATTCATAAAGTTAGGAAGTATGGGATACAGGGAGATTTGGCTATATAGATTCAGAATTGGTTGGCTGACAGAAGGCAGAGAGTGATTGTAGATGGAAAGTATTCTGCCTGGAGATCAGTGTTGAGTGGGGTCCTGCAGGGCTCTGTTCTTGGGCCTTTGCTTTTGTAGTTTTTATAAATGACTTGGATGAGGTGGTTGACGGGTGTTTTAGTAAATTTGCAGATGACACAAAGCTTGGAGGTGCCGTCAATAGTATCAAGGGCCATTGCAGGCTACAGTGTGACAAAGACAGGATGCACAGCTGGGCTGAGAAATAACAGATTAAATTCAACCTGGATAAATGCGAAGTGATGCATTTTGGAAGGTCAAACTCGAATGTTGAATATAGGATTAAAGACAGAATTCTTGGCAGTGTGGAGGAACAGAGGGATCTTGGTGTGCAAGTACATTGATCCCTCAAAGTTGCCACCCAAGTGGATAGGGTTGTTAAGAAAGCATGTGGTTCCTTTGCTTTCATTAACAGGGGGATCGAGTTTAAGAGTCACGAGGTTTTGCTGCAGCTCTACAACTCCCTGGTGAGACCACACTTGGAATACTGTGTCCAGTTCTAGTCGCCCTACTATAGGAAAGATACAGAGACTTTGGAGAGGGTGCAAGGAGATTTACCAGGATGCTGCCTGGACTTGAGGGCTTGCTGCATGAAGAGAGGTTGAATAATCTCGGACTTTCCTCTCTGGAGAGGAGGAAGAGAGGAGACCTGATCGAGGTATACAAGATGATGAGAGGAGTCGATAGAGTCAATAACCAGAGACTTTTCCCCAGGGCAGGATTGACGAGTACGAGGGTCATAGTTTTAAGATATTAGGAGAAAGGTATAGAGGGTATGTCAGAGGAAGGTTCTTTACACAGAGAGTTGTAAATGCATGGAATGCTTTGCCAGAGTTGGCGGTGGAAGCAGAGTCATTAGAGACATTTAAGCGACTGGTGGACATGCACATGGATAGCAGTGAGTTGAGGGGTGCGTCGGTTAAGTTATTTTATTTTACATTAGGATTAACCCTCGGCACATCATTATGGGCCAAAGGGCCTGTTCTGTGCTGTACTTTTCTATGTTCTATGTTCTAACTACACTTTTCTGTATTCATAAGTAACTTAGTCAGAAGTCAAACGACACCAGGTTACAGCACAGCAGGTCTATTTAAAATCACAAGCTTTTGGAGCACTGTTCCTTCATTAGATTAGATTAGATGCCCTATAGTGTGGAAACAGTTCCTTCAGCCGTACAAGTCCACACTGACCCTCGGGAGAGTAACCCATCCAGACCTATTTCCCTCTGACTAATGCACCTAACACAATGCAGTTTAGCATGGACAATCCGCCTGACCTGCACGTCATTGGACTGTGGGAGGAAACTGGAGCACCCAGAGCAAACTTACGCAGACGTGGGGAGAATATGCAAACTCCACACAGACAGCTGCCCAAGGCTGGAATCGAACCCCAGTCCCTGGCCCATGAGGCTGCAGTGCTAACCACTGAGCAGTGGAGGGAGGCATGCAGGCACAGAATATATAGGCAGAGAGATAATAGGAAGGTAATTTTAGGTAATTAAGTATGTCAATAGATATGTACAAATAGTGTGAGTAGAGGATCAACAGGTTGAATAACAAGTGAAGGGATGACCTGTGAACTGGTTAATTAAGGCAGAGACATAGGTACAAATAATCAAAAATAAGATGGTGTTAGCGACAAACCAAATGGCGAGCATAACATGAGTAGATATCAGAGTTGCATGACACGGGTCTAACCAAAATAACAATCAAAAACTATACAAACTAATTGCATATAATTATCCCTGTATCGTAATTAGTTTGTATAATTTTTGATTACTGAAGGAGCAGTATTTCAAAAGCTTGTGATTTTAAATAAACCTGTTGGACTATAAACTGGTGACATGTGACTTTTGACTTTGTCCACTCCAGTCCAACACTGGCATCTCCATATCGTAGGTAACTTATTACTTATAGAATTATGGTCACTGTTGCTGAAATGCTCCCCCATTAAAACTTTGATCACCTGTCCAAGCTCATTCCCCCATACCAGTTTGGTATGGCCCTTTACCTAGGTGAATTCTTCGCGTATTATTTCAAAAAACCAAGCTGGACAGACTTGAAAAGTTCCACTCCATCCAAGCTCCTGGTACTAGGCAAATATCAGTCAATATGAGGAGGTTAAAATCACCTACTATGACAACCCTGTTATTTTTTACTTTTTTCCGTTATTTGTTCGCATATCTGATCCTCGATCAGCTGCTGGCTGTTGGAAGGCATGTGGTACAATGCTATCAAAGTGATTGTACCCTTCCTATTCCTGAGCTCTATCCATATGGCCTCATTGGGTTAGCGCTCCATGGTGTCCTCCTTCAGTACAGCCATGATATTCTCCCTAATCAGTGATGCAACTCCCTAACCTCTTCTACCTCCTTTTCTAGCACTCCTGAAACATCAAAATCCCAGAACGTTAAGCTTGCCAGTCTTGTTCCGATCTTGCCCAAGTCTCTCTCGTTGCAGCAATGTCATAGTTATTAAACCAAACTCGAAGTTCATCTGCCTTACCTGTCAGACTCCTCACATGAAAGCAAATAGGCCTCAGACTGCCAGTCCCACTGTGTTCATAACCCCTTCTGTCTGTTCTTCCTCTTCGCCTTACTGACATTAGTCTCTGTCTCCTCTTCAGTCATTTCACTTGCTGACTTACTGCTCTGATTGCCAGCCCCCTGCCACACTAGTTTAAAACCACTCGAGTGGCACTAGCAAACCACCCTGCCAGGATATTGGTGTCCCTCCTGTTTAGACAATACCTGTCCTTGTACAGGTCCCACCAGCCTTGGAAGAGATCCCATTGATCCACAAAATTGAAGCTTTCCCTCCTACATCAGCACTTTAGCCACATGTTTAACTGTATCATCTTCCTATTCCTACCCTCACTGGCAAGTGACACAGGAAGTAATTCCAAGGTTACAACTCTAGAATTCCTGTTTTTTAACTTCCTACCTAACTCGTTTGTAAGACCTCATCTTTCTTGTTGACTTTGTTATTAGGAACAAAATGAACCAAGATGCTGTAATAGATGTTTGTGTGTGTGCATTGTACTGAGTAAGATTAACACATGCTCAACTGTAGACAATCATTATTGAATGAACTGTCTATATACTTACCCAACAGAAAAGGCAATATTACAAAATGCACAGATATTGCAATGTATTACCCATTGAAATGTTTAAAAAATACACTTACACAGGTTCTAGAACACAAAATGATTAAATGAGATTACCTGAAAATTTTGGAGAATGGATTCCATGCTTGTTTACTATAATCCAACCAATGTAAGCACATTTGACCAATACTGCCAGAGTAATTTGCACATAAAATTTATTGTTTACCTTTAACACCTAAGTGTTTAATAAAAACACCATTTGCCAAGAAATTTTGTTTAGAACAAGATTTTTTCTCTTTCTGCCTCCACACTTTCTATTAACTGTCTTCCATCTGGCATAGTTCTCTTGCTGTCTATCATGCCTATTGACTTGTTGACTATTCTCTCAATGTGTATAACTATCAAATCTGAACTCTGATTGCCAATTCCACCTAAATGGTTGGGACTGTGGCATTGATTTGTCTTCTTCAACAAAGACCATGGTTTATTTTCTGAAGCTGTGAGATTTTGTGATATCAGCAGCCATTCTCGTTCTTTTTGATTAAAAAGCCAATTTGACTTGACTTTGCTGTGGAAGGAATTTCCATGATGGGAGGTTGCTAAGTGCTCTCCCATTGTCATATTTCCTCTTTAAAACAAATAATCCTTATGACACCGAGGGAGTTTCTCTCCACTCTTTATTGTCAAAACATCTAGTTTCTTTACAATAATCCCAAGCATATACTACTTTCGACCTTAGTGGTTTGTCCAGCATGACGTTTTGAACAGTGTTGAACTCTGTAAGTTTCAGTCGTGGGGTACCATGTTTCCTAGAATTCCTAAGTTCAGAAGGAGGCCATTCAGCCCATCAAGTCTGCACCAATTCTCTGAAGATTGTCCACCCAGGCACCCATAGCCCTGCATTTATCATAGCCAATCCACCTAACCTGCACATCTTTGGAGTGTGCGAAGGAACTGGCACACCTGGAAGAATGCCATGCAGACATGGGGAGAATCGGCAAACTCCATGCAGACAGTCACCCAAGGCTGGAGTAGAATCTGCGTCCTTGGGACTGTGAGGCAGCAGTGCTAACCATTGTGCCATCATTCCATAACCTTTGAAAAGTATGGGTGAGCACTTGACATGTCATAACATTCAAGGCTATGGGTCATGTGCTGGAAAGTTGGACCTGTGCATTTTTAGAGTAGTTTTATCAGTTCAGATTCCATGGGCTGAAGGGTCTCTTTTAGACTGCATGATTCAATGATTCTCGGTTGGATAATTTCACATTCTGGGATACTTAACAGATTTTCCACAACTCTTCAATATTTCTTTCTAACTTTGAATCCCAAAAAACTTTTTTTGCTACTGCTTTCATACAAACTAGATTTTAGATTAGATTACCTACAGTGTGGAAACAAGCCCTTCAGCCCAACCAGTCCACACCGACCCTCCGAAGCGTAACCTACCCAGACTCTTTTCCCTCTAGCTAATACACCTAACACTATGGGCAATTTAACATGGCCAATTCACTTGAGCTGCACATCTTTGGAGTACTCCCATGTGGCCTGGATGAAACTCCTCAAAAAACCTCTCTCTGTACCTTGATGGCACAATACCTCGTAAACTGGATAGGAGACAGCCTTGGTTCATTTCTACATGTGAAATATCCCTGCAGGTTGTTTTCTTCAGACTTTTTAGGCCACCCATTCAAAACATAATTGAACACTGAGCACTAGATCTATGTGAGTTTCTTCACCAATTTCTCTAGCTGACACGGGTATGTACACTCATTCACAGATGATTCAGTGGCTAGAAATGAGGCAGACCTTGATGGGAAATCTCAAAAGACCATCAGTATTTGCATAATCTCCTGAATTATGGTGTTTCTATCATAATGATGGATAAATTTTATCATTTGTTTTTTTCTGCTTAATGACCACTTCCTGCTCTTTGAATACTTGATCATTGCCGGGTTTACTGTTACTGATCCCTACAATAAATAAGTTGACCCAATTTAACCTTATTTTTCTCAGCCAAACCCTTCCTTTCTGGAGAATTTGCTCTGTCCTTCTCAGAGCGATGGCAAGTAGTTGGCTGCATTATCATATTCCACTCTAACACTAACTTTCCTTAATACTGAAATATTGTTATTAGACCATCTAGTCATAGAGACTTACAACACGGAGACAGGCCCTTTGGTCTTAACTGGTCCACGCCGACCAAAATGTCCATCCATGCTAACCCCGTTTCCTTGCACTTGGCCCATATCCTTCCAAAAGGATAGTCAGTTTCATACCAGTTTTGCCAAAGGAAATGCGGCTTGGGGTTTCTCACAGTCTCCTCCTGAGATAATAGATTCATCGCTGAATCAACGATGAAAGTAAATGATCAATTTCTGATATTTTTGCTGTGGGCACTGCCATGGATGTGGCCTTCCACACCAGTTTATACCTGTTCCTCAGAAACATGCGCCAAGCTCCATTCATCTTTTGGCCTCCAGCAAATGTATCTCTAAGGTTGAATTCTATGTTTGAACTATATTCTTGTACCTATCACACAACGACTGCATATTCCTAGGGGCAACTTGGGACAACCAGCCAATGATGTCCACAAGAGAATTAAAACAAAATCCACAGTGATGAGTGAGTCTCTTTAACTTGAGAGTGTAATCTGCAGCGTTCTTACCTGGCCACTGCTCCCTTTTGATGGAATGTAACTCTCAGTGTAATCACATGACATGAGTTTAGAATCTCATTGAATTCTGCATAGTCGATTACACTGGGGTCTCTCAGACAAGGCTGGTTAGACACTACCTCAACAGTATCCAGCCTTATTGTAGTGAGGGAAACATTTACTTTATCCTAATTTATTTCTTTTCCATTCAGCAAAATGTATAACTGTGATTCATAATTAAACTAAGCCTTTTTGTTAGAGCTGAATTCACCAATTATCCCTAAATATGCCATTAATGCTTTTTTCAATTATGTACCATGCTGATTTACTGTGTATCTGGGTGTAGTGCGCCAACAGAACAAGCTTTCAACTCGTTCAAATTTCCTCGCAATAAATGTTAGCAATTCCAAAAGGATTTTACGTTGTTCTTTAGTCCTGACTTTCACAAATGGAACGTAAACACAAATTCCACACCAGCCTCGCCACCAGCTTTCTGGTGTGTATTGAAATGAGTAAGGCAAACAGAATTGTAGGTATCCATTATAAAACAACTCGACTGACATCTCCCCAAAAGGGAGATTGCAAGACAGTATGGTTCAGGGAACAGGAAGCATGGTATAATTGTTTTGGAGATGGGCTGCTAGTCTATTATTGAATTAATGTTTAGTGCTGGATGATGTTGCTGCCTCAGGCCTTGCAATGCCCAGAAGCAAAGGTTACTGATAGTTATGCCATTCATATTTAGTATTTGCACAAGTATGTCATTAGTCATGCACCTCTAATGCGATATTTTGCAACAGTTTTTGGGGAAGAATGAGAAGCAATATAATCTAATTATGAATGGACTGCAGGAACCGAGAGACCTGGGGCTTAAGTCGAGAAACTGAGAGGAAGTGGAATAATAGAACAAGCGGGATGATTGTAATAGCATAGAGGATATGTCAGATTAAATGAGAAAATATGTGTCCTCTTTATTGTTTTGGATGACAGCTGTGAGTAGTGATTCTATCTTTCTATTTACTTCTAATCCAGATGTATCTTTTGCTTTTTTGCTTGTCACAATATTGTCTCATATTGCCTTGCAAAATCATTCCTTTCATCTCTGCTGCTTTTCACCCTTCCATAGATCTTGTCATTTGTTCTTTCCTGTCCTCCCCACATTCTTTGTCTTGGTTAAAAGGTGTTATATCTCTCAGTGCTCATCACTTTGTTGCTCTTCTCTGACCTGAGAGATTAACCCTGTTTTTCTCTCTACATATGCTACCTGGCTTACACAGCATTTTCCATTCCTTTGTTTAAAATTTCCAGCATCCAAACTTCTTTGCTGTTGTACCAGGGATGAAGGGCTTCTTTCTCGTGCCAAGTTCGGATAAACTGTCAGGTTAAGGGAAGATTTAATTGAGGTGCTCCAAGTTCCAAGCACATTTGATAGAGTAGATAAAATGGCCGAAGGGTTGGTCATCAGAAGAACCAGGTTTAAGAAATAACTAAGGGAGTGATTATCACTCTATTTTGTTAGGACTTAGAATGTATGAATTGAGGTGGTAATGAGAGCAGATGTGATAATGTTTTAAAGGGAATTGAATATATACTTGAGAGAAAAAAGCATTTTAGCCAGCATTATGGAAGAGTGCTGGGAGATTGGACAATTGCATAGAACTCTCAGAGCATACACATGCATTGATGGGGTTGAATGACCACTTCTGAGTTGTATAACTTGATGACATTTTGTTTTGAATCAATTGTTTTATATTGATATCATCTAGTCTTGTTCTGTAGTATTTGTATAATTCCTGTGAGACAGCAAGGTATGTTACGAAATGTGGAGAACCTGACATCAAACAATACATGATGCTCCAATATTGTGAATGAATTACAATCAAAAATAACAACCTGACAAGAATACTTTGCATTTTATCAGTTGAGAATGATGATAGAGCTGCATAACGTGGTGGCCCAGTGGTTAGTGCTGCTACCTCACAGCACCAAAGACCCAGGTTCGATTCCAGCTTTGGGTCACTGTATGTGTGGAGTTTGCACATTCTCCCTGTGTCTGTGTGGATTTCTTCCCACAATCCAAAAGTATGCAGGTTAGGTGGGTTGGCCATGCTAAATTGCCCACTGTGTCCAGGGATGCACAGGCTAGGTGGATTAACCATGGTAAATGGAGGGGGAATAAGGTAGGGCAGGTGGGTCTGTACATTTGTTCATTAGGCATTTATAAAATACTTTAAAAAGAAATTGCAGCTGAGATTCATAATCTTGTTATTTTAGTTCGTATCCTGCAAACTGCCCCTCTGCCCCTTGCCAGCTGATTTTTCCGAGCAATTTCTGCAGTGGGTTGTAGCTTCTGCTGCAAGCAAATTTTCTATCATGGCATGTCACACTTGTGTCTTATGCTATTGTCATACAATGACTTTAGCTTATCTGCAACTATCCTCTGACATCCATCATCTCACAGCTTAGGTCGACCTGTCTTTCTGCTGCCCTCCACTTTTTATAATAGATTTATGTAGCTTTTCAGTTCTGATCAAATGACAAAAATGCTGACATTTTCCTTTCTGGATATCACTTTTTGGTTTCTTTTTGCTTTTGCAATTTTGAGTGCCCCTTCATTTGTCATTTGATTAGATTACTTAGATTAGATTACTTACAGTGTGGAAACAGGCCCTTCGGCCCAACAAGTCCACACCGCCCCGCCGAAGCGTAACCCACCCATACCCCTACATCTACATTTACCCCTTACCTAACACTATGGGCAATTTAGCATGGCCAATTCACCTGGCCTGCACATCCTTGGACTGTGGGAGGAAACCGGAGCACCCGGAGGAAACCCACGCAGACACGGGGAGAACGTGCAAACTCCACACAGTCAGTCGCCTGAGGCGGGAATTGAACCCGGGTCTCAGGCGCTGTGAGGCAGCAGTGCTAACCACTGTGCCACCGTGCCGCCCATATTTGGTCTGTATCTGGAGATTTTAACAATACAGCTAAGCATCTGCATGTCAAAGGTCTTTGTTTACTCGTGCAGATGTTTATTTGTTAGCTATTTTCTGAAGCATCCTGGAAAATGAAACAGTTGTAGCATCTGATGAGTTTTATCCTTGTTGTAAACTTAAATTTTCTTGTCAACTCATTATTCAGCTTCACAAAATTATCTCTATCCTCCTTTTAACTTATGCATCGCATTTTCAATCTTTTCTTATCATTTATCCTAAATAGGTAGACTTATCTATTTGCTCCAGTGTGATACCATCCTCTTGAATCTTCACTCTAACTTCCAATGTATTTCTTCAAACTACCATCTTGCTTTTGTATTTTTGGTGTCCCTATTCAAAATTTCTTGATTTTACTTACTCTATATTATTTTATGGCCGTATAGGATATTTATCATATGTCACCCATAGGGATAACACTTAAAAAGACATTGAGAGTAATTGCAATAGGATCTGAACTTTAAACTTGACGCAACAAATTTTAGGTGTAATAAAAAAATTATTTTATTGCTTAAGCTTATATTGGTCATCAGAATGTGTCTATGAAATTCCTGTGTGCTTAGGTGTTGACTGTAGCAAAGTGAAAAAGTTGAGATCTTTGTCAGGAGCGATCTTATAAATATCACTTAATTAGATTGATATTTTCAATGTACTTGTTATCATTCCTAATATGGAGTTACGGCAATAAAGATTAGTACTTAATTTACAAAATTAGTATTTTCTTCTCAGACTGAAGCAAATGAAAATGACAATTCAGACTTAAGTGATTCAAGTTCTACTGCAGAGAATGTAAAGTCGGAAATATTGAACTTAGTCTATTCCTCAAACCTGCCAGTACCACATGTAAGTGCTTCTTCGTTAGGTTTATAAATTTATTTTTAATTACTTCTGTAATATGTTGGTCAGTGTTAATTTTATATGTGTGTGAATATTTTCTCACAAGAAACTTCTCCTTGGGCAGACTAATTAATGAGGCCTGATTGATAGTTGCCTAACTCTCAGATGGCTACCTGTCTGTCATTGTTAACTGGTGTTTTCTCCATGCCAGTGTGCCTCTATCAAGTAGAATCTACTGCTAACCAATAAGCATTCTCCCCTCCTACAGTGTAAATGTTGTTTTTTCTTCTGAACTGTTCTGATAAATGCAAGACAAAAATCTTCCAACAAAATGTGTTTTTTTTTTCAGCAGTGCTAAGAAAAGATAAATGGCAGCTAGTGTATTTATAGAGTCATAGAGATGTACAGCATGGAAACAGACCCTTTGGTCCAACTTGTTCATACCAACCAGATATCCTAACCTAATCTAGTCCCATTTGTCAGCACTTGGCCCATATCCCTTGAAACCCTTCCTATTAATATATCCATCCAGATGCTTTTTAAATGTTATAATTGTACCAGGCTCCACCACTTCCTTTGGCAACTCATTGCACACAGGCACCACCCTCTGCGTGAAAAAGTTGCCCTTGAGGTCCCTTTTTTCAAATTTTCCCTTCTCACCCTCAATATTTGCCCTCTAGTTCTAGACTCCATCACCCCAGGGAAAAGACCTTGCCTATTTACCCTATCCATGCCCCTCATGATTTTATAAACTTTTGTAAGGTCTACCCTCAGTCTCTGACGCTCCAGGGAAAAACAACCCCAGCCTATTCAACCTCTTCCTATAGGTCAAATCCTCCAACCCTGGCCACATCCTTGTAAGTCTTTTCTGAACCCTTTCAAGTTTCACAACATCTAATAAAGGGAGACCAGAATTGCACACAATATTCCAAAAGTTCAAATATTTGAATTGATATTTTGAATGACATGCACATTGCTTATCCGAAAATCACTGGTGTTTATAAAAGCTCATTTCAGTCAGATAATGCAAATTCATTAGGAAGTGAAATAGTAGTAGAGGTGCAAATTTGGTGATATCCATTAATCTTTCAAAAGTGCCTAGATTCTAGAAAATTGCAACGGTAATGCTAGTATTCAAACATGGCAGAAGCTAGAAAGCTGGAAGCTATTGGCCAATTAGCCTACCGTCTTTCATTGATTCCAGTATTTTGCCAATCATTTAGAAAGTAGTAGCAGGATATCTGGAATTTCATCATACAAGCAAGCAGAGTCAACATGGTGTGATGAAAGGAAAATCATGTTTGACTAATTTATTTGCTGCTTTAAGAAAAGTTTTATTTATTTTCAAATGTACTTAAGCACTGTGAAAAACTTTGTTTATGAGCAGTACAGGCAGATCATACTAAGCGAGAACATACAGATCATAGGGTGAAAAAGAACTTAGGCAGAGGCACACAAGTTACGTCGCACAAGATATAGGGTATGTGATAGACAAGATCAACGTTAGCAAGATCAGCCTTATTTGAAGTTAGAAAGTCCATTCATCATGCTAATAATGGCAGAGGAGAAGCTGCTTTTGAACTTGCTGGTGTGTGTGTATCTTCTGCCTTATGGAAGAGGTGTCGGAGATTATTACCTGGATGCAGTGGGTCTTTGATGACATTGGCAGCCTTTCTGCTACGACAAGCTATGCAAATGGAGTACATGGATGGAAGGTTGGCTTCTGTGATGGTCTGGGCTGTGCGTGCATGCTCCTGTAGTTTCCTACGGTCCTGGGTAGAGCAGTTGCCATACCAAGCCGTTATGCCCCCAAACAGTATGCTTTCAGTAGAGTATCTGTGAACATTGATGAGGGTCATTGTGGACTTACCGAATTTCCAGATCCACCTGAGAAAGAAGAGGCATTGTTGTCCCTTCTTTACCATTGCATTTACATGGGAAGTCCAGGTCAGATTGTTGGTTATCGTCACTCTTAGAAACTTGACGCTCTCCACTCTCTCAACCTCAGCTACATTGATGGTAGGTGTGTTCTCTTCCTTTCCTTCTGAAGTCAATGATCAGTTCTTTAGTTTTGCCAGCATTGAGAGTGAGTTTGTTTTCATTGCACCATGTCACCGAGCCTGCTATTCTTTAAGAATGTCTGAAGCAGGAGGGATAAATCTGGCATGTTTGAATGTCAAAAAGGCATTCTTTAAGGTGCCACATAAAAGGTACAAGATCAGAGGTCATAGTGTTTGGTGTTAGGATGATACATGAGCATTGTTAGAAGATTAGCTAATGAACAGGAAACTTTAGACTGAGTTTTTCCAAGTCCTGAATATCATGGACTATGGTGAGTCAGTTGGAAAAATGAGAGAATGGAAAAATGAGATTCAAGAAGTGTGTTTTGCAGGTGGATTTGAATTTGTCTGGTGAGCAGTGAAGGACCTATTTGTATGCATTAACATCTCATTATTATTTAATCTGACCTAATTTATATTCCTGAACAGTGGAGAGAAATTAGAGGGCAACTTGACCTGAAATTCTGAGCAGACACTGGCAACTGCAGGTCACCAAGCCTCCATCTTGACCTGTATTCTTCATCCATTGGCAGCAACTGCCTGAGCCCTCAATTCATAGAGTTTGCAGTCTCAAAAGCACCACGTCATCATGGTGCATTTGGGACTCATTTATTCAGCAGTTCAAAACCGCACTTTGGAGCTCAGCAATATCTTTCATTGTGGTGCTGCTGGCAGACTACTTTACGTACAGGGACAGGCATGCACCCCAGCCATCAGAACAGGGTGCATCTCAGGACCCTTAATTTGTTTTCTTAGCATTCACTCATTTTGCACTTAATTGAACACTCACTGCATCTTTGCCTTGCCTTGCAATGTAAGCAGATAAGCAGGCAGCTTGTCACATTTGGCAGTAATGAACAATAAAGAGGGACTTTGGTCAGTTGGAGGATGCTGGTCTGTCATCAGTCAGGAAAGATGATGAGATATTCCAAGTGAGTGAGTAAAAGACACAGAGTATATAGGGCTCGTACTTTGGAGGGGCATTGGGGTGGTCAGGAACCATTGTGAGAAAATGCTGTGTCACTGGGGAGACGTGGTAGTACATCCTTCATGACATGAGTAGTGTAACATTACTTGAGAAAACTTGCTGGGGATCACAGAATGAAACCTTCCATGAAACATCATGTCATTTACACTGAGGTGAGTTTTGGTAAATTTCAGCCCAGATGGTTTGGGCTGATGAATTTCTTTCAAGTTGGGAAACTGTAACTAGTGGAATGTCACAGAGATCAGAGCTAGGGCATCACTATTTACATTATATTAATGACTTTAGGAGGGGACAGAGTGTATTGTAGCCAAATGTTTGATTCAAAGAACCTGGGTAACCAAACTGGGAAGAGAATGGACAGAATCTATAAAAGATATTGATAGATTAAATGAAATGGCAAAAATGTAGCAGATGGAGTATAATTTGGGAATATGGGAGAATGTTCCTTTAGTGAGAAGAATAGAAAAGCTGAGTATTGTGTAAATGAAGAAAAATGTACAATTTTGTAGTGCAGTGTGATCTGGTTGTCCTTGTGCATTAACTGCCAAATGTTAATACAGAGGAACCTTGATTATCCGAATATCAATTATCTGAATATCGGATTATCCGAAGGAGATCTCGAAGTCCTGATAGAAATATTACTTCAAAGATCTGTTTCAACCATGATCACATCTTTTGTTTACAATGATTAAAAATGAACTCTGATTACTGAAATGCTGCCAATAACAGTCCTGGACATCGGTGGGAGCCCAGGCACCGTCTCCAAATGACTGACCTCCTGCCCTCCTTCTCTCTCCCCACACTTGCCCTGGAGTTCTACACAAGAGTGCACTCTAAACCCACGTTCCCCAGATAATCTCTGCACCATTGTCCTGTACAGGGCAAAGTGGCACTTAACAAAAAGTTGCAGTAAAATGTTGTGTGTGTGTACGTGCACACACACTATTTGGAGACTCGCCCCCCACTCCCCCCCCAAAAAAAGGCAGCAGCTGTCTTACTGTTCGTGCCTATTCCGGCTGCCCCAGAGAAGGGACAGGGGAGTGCTGGGGGTGTGAGGGCACAGTGAAATGGGGGAGTGGAATGTGTGTGGGGTCGGGCAGAGGAGGCAGCATGGACGGGAGTGGGCAGTTGCTGGAGCGCATGGGTGGGGGTGCATGGGGGTTGGTGCAGACAGGATTTGGATGGGGTTGGGGATGCAGAGGGGGCATGGTGACTCTCACGCGGTGTGCTATTGCCTAGTCTCCTGAACAGAGAGCAGACGTAGCAAGTGCTTAGTCTGTCAATCCCATTGAACTGGTGGGGTGGGAGGGCAGTGGGTGTGGAGCAGGAGGCGGGAGGGCGGTGGGTGGGGAGCGGGAGGCTTTCAGCAATGCTGCTGGTCTCTTAAACACAACTGTGTATCAGCTCAGAAACAAACCCTGAGACAGAGAGAAGGAGCAGGGCAGGCAGAGCGAGGAAAAAGGAAACTTCAGAAAACTCCGAGCTCCAGAGAAGAGGCATTGAATCGATTAACTGAACAATCAATTATCTGAATGAAATAGTGCCCACCCATCTCGTTCGGAAAATTGAGGTTCTTCTGTATACAGTTATATCAAGTAATTAAGAAAATGATGGAAGGTCTCATCAATAGTGTTATCAGGCAGCCACTGCTTAGCAGTGACCTGCTCAGTGACACCCAGTTTGGGTTCCGCTAGGGCCACTCAGCTTCTGACCTCTTTACAGCCTTGGTTGAAACAAGGACAAAAGAGTTGAATTCCAGAGGTGAGGGGAGAGTGACACTCTTTGACATCAAGGCCTCATTCAACTGAGTGTGGCATCAAAGAGCTCTAGCAAAACTGGAATCGATGATTATTGGGGCAGACTCTCTGCTGTTTGGAGTCACATCTGACTAATAGGAAGATGGTTGTGGTTGTTGGTCAGTCATCTCAGCACAGGGCATCTCTGCAGGAGTTCCTCAGAATAAAGTCCTTTGCCCAACTATCTTCAGCTGCTTCATTGTGACCTTTCCTCCATTATCAGGTCAGAAGTGGGGATGTTCACCCATGATTGTGCAATGTTCAGCACATTCACGATTCCTTAGACACTGAAACAGTCCATGGTCAAATGCAACAAGATCTGGACAATATACAGGGTTGAGCTGAGAAGTGGCAAGAAATGTTTGCGCTGGACAAATGCCAGGCAATGACCATCAGCAAAAAGTGACAATCCAATCACCGCCACTTGGCATTCAATGGTGTTGCCATCATTGAATCCCCCACTAGCAATGTCTGGGGTTACCAGAAACTCAACTGGACTCACCGCATAAACACACTGACTGCAAGAGTCAATAGCTAGGAGCAATGTGGTGAGTAAATTCACATCTGGATCCCCCAAAGCCTGCCATCATCTGCAAGGCACAAGTCAGGAATGTGATGAAATACACCTCACTTGCCTGGATTGGTACAATTCTAACAACAGTCAAGAAGCATGACACCATTCAGGACAAAACAGCCGGCTTGATTGGCACTACATTGACAAGCTACCATTCCTTCCACCACCAACGCTGAGTAGCAGCAGTGTGTACTATCCATAAGATGCACTGCAAAAATTCATCAAAGATCCTCAGACAGTACCTTCTAAACCCAGGACCACATCCATCTCGAAAGACAACGTATTAGATACATGGGAGCACCACCACCTGCAAGTTCCCCTCTGAACCATTGACAATCCTGATTTGGAAATACACCACCGTTCCTTCACCTTTGCTGGGTCAAAATCCTGGAATTCTCTCCCTAATGGCATTGTGTGTCAACCCACAGCAGGTGGACTGTGGCAGTTCAAGGAGGCAGCAGTGGATGCTGGTCTTTGAATATGTTTAAAGTGTTATGGATAAGGTTGGAGGAGTGCCCTTTCACTCTGGTCCCATTATTCCACAAGTTGCAGCACAAAATAAAAATATTCTTTTTTGTTTGCCAAGATACTCAGTTAAATAGCTTGTCTATTGCTTGTTTCATAGAGCAAGATCTGTCAACCAAGTTTCTTAATAACCACAATTATTGCTTTATTGTTAAGACAAAGCTTATTCAGTAAAGATGCAATGATTGGTGAATGAAAACAGATATTAATATAGAAGTATAAATGCTTATCCATCTAAATATCTCCAAACACACACTGCCTCTTCAGAAAAATAAATATACTTCTCTGCACAGATTGCTTTTTTGAATAAAAAAACCATATTTACCAATGGATTATTCTTGAAAGAGAAAGGATAAAGATTAGGATGGTTGCTGTGATGTTCTGGCACTTGTAGTCAAGTCACTAATCATGCATTGTTGTCTTCGAAGACACAGCTTACTCAGGAGATAGAATCTTGAGATGTTTCCTCAATCACGCTTTCAAAAGAACTAATAAATTGCCCTCAAGAGGATTTTCTTCTCAGAAGTGAGTGAGATCACCTAGGTATCTTATTCTTAGCAAACTTTCCCCAAACTCAGCTTGATTTTCTGGCTTCTCTCCAACCCAAATCGGATAAACGAACATCTTTCCACACTAATCCCTGTTCAACCAGCCCAATGGTGATATAAAGCAAAGCTAGCAGCTATCATTATTTGAGTGATTTATGGAAGCCTTATTTAAAAAGATTGTCAGTGTCAACAATGAACTGTCAATGACCTCTTAAGAAGAAACTGCGCCAAGTATTTTTACAAAGCTTGAAATCCATTTTGTCCAGTTCTTTTAAGTCCTCCAGACAATATTACATTATAAAATGTTGTCACAAATAAGAATAAATTAGCCAGATTTTCAAATTACGTGGGAGTTAAGTGCAGGCAGAAAAGTGGAGTTACAACCATTAGATCAGTCATGATTTTATTAAAAATAAAGTAGAGCAGGATCTTGGAACCACATACCTATAGCTGCTCCTATTTCTTAGGTAAAGATTTAGGCAAGTAATTAAGATGATTTAAGAAAATGAGATAACCCGACATGATTATTATTTAATAATTAAATTAATCAAGGCATTCAAAAGGGAATTAAATGGTTATTTGAAAAAGATTAATGTGCAAACTTAATGCAGGAGAATGGCTCTAAGTGAGTTACTCATTTGAAGAACTGGAGCAGACACGATGAGATGAATGTCCATTTTTTACATCGCAACAACTTTGTGGTTCTCTGATTCCATGAGAAAAAGGCAAGAAAATATGGAAAATTCTGGGAAGAGAAAAAAATCCACAGGTGCATGAGATCTTAAATGTAAATAAAGAATACTGACATGCATGAAGGGAACAACAGCCCTCTTGTCATCGATCGCTGTCAGAACTCTTGCACTGAATAGC
The DNA here is from genome assembly GCF_047496795.1 of Chiloscyllium punctatum. NCBI lineage: Eukaryota > Metazoa > Chordata > Chondrichthyes > Orectolobiformes > Hemiscylliidae > Chiloscyllium > Chiloscyllium punctatum. Next base: position 85,415,347 of record NC_092745.1, read on the forward strand.
CTATATTGAGAATGTCAGAATGATTCCCTCTCTACCAGACACTATTACAGTCAGAAAGCCAGGTGGTGAGGGATAGAATTGGAGTAAATCTTTACACAATTGTATAAGCTTAGTTTGTAGAGATGCATGTTAGTCATGCATCTTCTAAACTAGCTAATACAGTTTCAGTCCATTCCTATTTATAGAAGCACAAGTGAATTCCCAATGAATACCTATTGCCTCCATGAAATTTAACATATTATTATGCAATTAATAACTGGCACTCTATTGTAAAGGAAAAAAAGCTAATAGCTAATGACTGAATTCACAATTCAGGCAAGTCAAGTCATGAGTTATAAATGTATGCCAAGTTATCAATGTGACATATTGCCTCTTGACATCTTATTCAGAGTTAACCCAACATTCACTGTTTTAAAGCTTCTGTTTATGGATAACATTCAGTTTTATTTCCTTCCTGTTAATAAACTTTTATAATATTCACCACTTGCTTGAATAATATCATTTTCTGAACTCTACACTTTGATGAAATAGAGATTGGTCAAACTAACAACAAACAGATTTTCTCAGAATTCCCATCCTTCAGTAAGATTAACATCCAGTTTTTAACTGCACTGTGCACTTCTAGATTTGGAAATCAAAAGAGAAAAAAAAGCACAGTGTATGACATGGATTTCAGGACTGCACTTCGAATTCAAATAAAACATGTTTCTCCTTATCAATCTTTATTTTGTTTGATACAATTTTGATATTCAAAAATATTCTAGTGAGCTCAGACTGCTTGAATTACATGTTTTACATTTCATATGGACTCCAACTAGCAGTATGTTTTTTTTTGCTGCCAATAGGAATTTGAGGATACTTCATTTTCTGAAGAAGAACTAGTTGATGAACCTGGGGAGCCTTTACAGTTATTGAATTTAAACCCTGGCGATGCTAGCAGTGAAGCAGAAGGGTTTTCAAGAGGTCAGTGGAGTCCAAGTAGTGAACAGCAAGAAATGTCAGTGGATGATGAGACTGAGCTGCATGAAGTGATGTACGAAAATGTTAACAAACAGTATTTAAATGATCGACTGGAATATTCTGAGTTGAAAGACTCAACAAATATAAAAACAGTGGATGATCAACTGCTACATAACATTCCTCATTCATTGCAACAACATAAAGCAAGAGAGGTAAGAATAATTTTAATGATACATAACACAATCCTGTAGTGTCACAATTATGAACTGAATTCATTTAAAAAATAAACTTATTTCATTCCAACCTGTAATCACGCGTCGTGGTCATTAGAACACAGACAACATTGTCCTGCAACCTTGCTTTGTTTTGAGAAGAGCATGCTGCTTGCTATTTTAATCTATTTCTTTTTTTATGTAGCCATTTCTCGTGTACCTTAGTCAACTTCTACCTTATCATTTCTTTTGAAAAGTATTTTGCATTTACGTTAAACAGTATAGAATGGTATTCTCAGGACATATGAAGATGCTAGATGAATTCAGACTATAATTGGCTTCCATCACCATGGTCGATATGATACAATGATAATAGAGGAGTTGTTGACCAATATGATTATGAATTATCTGACAAAAGACCTATTCACAACATGAGAAAAACCTCTAGTGATCAAAAGCTCTGTGATTCAGAGGGTTAAAATCCTCTTTTCCCCCAGAGCATGCTGCACTGAGCATATGTATCCTGCTGAAGTAAATTGAAATGAATTAGAGTCCAAAAGTTCAGGAGTAAAATAATTTTATTTTTACAATTAATGTTCACCTCCTCATGTGGGAATTTCTTCTGTGGCCACCAATACAGTCCACTTGGCCACCAATCATTGTCGTCTTATGCAATATAAATGTTGGTTTTCCCCTTGAATTGATATGTTTGTAAATTGTTCTGGTGAATGCAAAAAAAAGTCTTTTTCAGAAATACTCAAATTGTGCTTAAATGAATGACTATTTGAATAGGATTTAGCAATGACTATAACTAACATTTAAACGTGCTTCATTATTTCAAGGAAATGAGTAAAAGATGTGACAAAATCTCCTACATTGTCCATAATGATTAAAGTGTGCATCACAAATGTTATTGTCACCATATTCCTCTTCTTAGATTACTTAAAATTCTGTTGATGCTAGAACTAAATTCATCCTAATTTGCTGGTAAAATGTGCTGATTTTTCTTTCTTTTTTTCATGGTGATGGAAAGTTCCATGAAGGTTCTTTGTCTTCCTCTACATATGCAGAAGACAGTGACCAAGGGATGGTTCCTGAATATTATGAAAGAACTGTCACCATCATGAGAAATGGCCTTGACCTAGGTTTGACCTGTTTTAAGTAACTTTTGTAATTGTGTAAGATTGTCGCTACAACTTGCTTCAGTCAATGAATGTGTCCGTAATATAAAAATGCCCAAGTGTTTTCAACACCAGTGCTGGACTCGTAACTTAAAGAACTGAATAGCATTTCAAGCACAACAATTGGCTTTGAGACTCTTCTTATATTATACCTGTTATTTATGAAATGAGCGCAGTGCATATACCAATTTAACATTATTATAACAAAACAATAAATCATGACAAATGCGTAAACTAGAAAAACACAAGCTTGATTTCACATGACTCAGCTTATAGAGTCATAGCGATATGCAGCACGGAAACAGACTCTTCGGTCCAACCCGTCCATGCCGACCAGATATCCCAACCCAATCTAGTCCCACCTGCCAGCACCTGGCCCATATCCCTCCAAACCCTTCCTATTCATATGCCCGTCCAGATGCCTTTTAAATGTTGCAATTGTATTAGCCTGCACCATTTCCTCTAGCAGCTCATTCCATACACGTACCACTCTCTGAATGAAAAAGTTGCTTCTTAGGTCTCTTTTCTATCTTTCCCCTCTCACCCTAAACCTATGCCCTCTAGTTCTGGACTCCCCCACCCCACGGAAAAGACTTTGTCTATTTATCCTATCCATGCCCCTCATGATTTCATAAACCTCTATAAGGTCACCCCTCAGTTTCTGACGCACCAGGGAAAACAGCCTGAGACTATTCAGCCTCTCCCTGTAGCTCAAATCCTCCAACCCTGGCAACACCCTTGTAAATCTTTTCTGAACCCTTTCAAGTTTCACAGCATCTTTCCGATACGAAGGAGATCAGAATTGCATGCAGTATTCCAACAGCGGCCTAACCAATGTCCTGTACAGCTGCAACATGACCTCCCAACTTCTGTACTCAATACTCTGATCAATAAAGAAAAACATACCAAACGCCTTTTTCCTATCTACCTGCGACTCCACTTTCAAGGAGCTATGAACCTGCACTCCAATGTCTCTTTGTTCAGCAGCACTCCCTAGGACGTTACCATTAAGTATATAAGTCCTGCTAAAATTTGTTTTTTCAAAATGCAGCATCTCACATTTATCTGAATTAAACTTCACCTGGGACTTCTCAGCCAATTGGCCCATCTGATCAAGAACCTTTTGTAATCTGAGGTAACCTTCTTTGCTGTCCATTGCACCTCCAATTTTGGTGTCATCAGCAAACTTATTAACTATACCTCTTATGCTAATATCCTTTTTTTATACACAAACATTAATTTCTCCGATGAACTATTGATTGGTACTCGTGCTGCTTAACTGATAGCTCATGACCTATTTTTCAGAGTCACAGAATTGTTGTGGTACAGAAGGATACCAGTCAGCCTGTTGTGCCTTTCCTGGCTCTACAAATGAACAATTCATTTACCCCTACCTTCTGCCTATGACCACACTTTTTTTTTCAGATAATAAGCCATTTATCTCTGTATTGCCTCACTTGAACCTGCTTCCATCATACCCTTGAGCGGTATATCCCAGATCTTAATACTGACTCCATGACATTGCTCCTCATTCCTCATTTGCTTCTTTTTCCAAATACCTTAAATCTGTATGCTTATCTGGATCATTCCATTCATGAGAAGAGTTCTTCTCAATTTACTTGGTCCAGACCTCTCATTTTAATATCTCTATCAAGCCACTTCTCAACTTTCTGTTCTATAAGATAATCTACCCGGTCATCGTACTAGGTAATGTTTCTAAAAAGATTCATGTATTAAGCTCCACCCAATCTGATCGCATAAAGATTTCATTTGGAAAGGTGGAACAACTTAGTTCTGTTGCCTTCGAGATCCTCTATTAGTCTTAGTAAAGATGTCTAAATTAGTAAAAAGCAATTAACTTTGTCATGTTATAATATGAGATGTTTCTCACTTGACTACCTCGTGCTTTTCCTCGACCACTTTATGAGCAAAGTAGGCCCAATAAACCTCGTTAGCAAAGAGGAATGGTGGTAGCCCCCATGTAGTCAAACACATGTTGGCAGTGTTTGGCACGGAATGCTTGACTCCATTAATTACATTCTTCGTCCCCAAAATTATTCTTGTGAATCTGTTCTGCAACCTCTCGAAAGTCTTCACATCTTTCAATAAGTTTGGAGGCCAGAACTGAGTGCAACAGTCCAGCTTTATACGTGTTTAACATAACTGCCTGCTTTTGTACACAATGCCTCTATTAATAAAGCCTAGGATGTTTTATTAACTGTCAATGACCTATGCACATATGCACCAGATCTTTCTCCTTTTGCATCCCCTTTAGAATTGTACCTTTTTATATAACCTGTCCATAACCTTCCTGTTAAAATAACCACTTCCTACTTCTTTGCAGTCAAGTTCATCTGCCATCTTCCATCCATTCCATCAACCTGTTGCAGTCTTTTTTTTAGTTCTGTACTATCCTCTACTCCTCATATACAGCATTTTGCAATTGTCTTCTGTGCACCAAGTCCGATATATTGTTAATAAGAGTCTGAACACAAACCCCTGGGGAACTTCAATCCAAATCATTTTCCAGTCCAAAAATCCGCATTAACCATATTTTTTGAAAGTAATCGTGTCTCCTTTTAGTTTTCCTGTCTGCAAGGTTCTGGGTTCTCTATCGGAAACGAGTATTGATTGAAAAAGTCTTAACAGAATGGAGTTACCCATATTGGATATGCACAAGCTATTTTCCTGTACAGTGTTAGTCATGGCCCCTGTTTTTCCATGATTGGTAATTTACCTTGTTTGATATCTCGTCATGCATGACCTCTGAAAGCCAAGGGAATTTTTCTGAAATGGTTAATGTACCAGGTTGTATTCAGCTCCAAACAATCTGATGATGTGTCACAGTCTTGTGAAGGTATGTGGTCTTGATGGAAACAGACTTATCATCTCTGGCTTCTGATGATCTTTGCAGTATGCCTAATTATTCAATGTAACTAGAACTTAGTACTATAACTGCAAAAGCATTACATTATGTTGTATAACACAAATGCTTCTTCTTATTGAGACTCAACAGTAGATTATCTTCTGCTAATGCTGATTAGATAGACACATCAGGGATTGTCTAACTTGCTTACATTTTCTTTAATAAGAGTAAAAGCAGAATTTAACGAGTCGTTGCTGCATTGGTAATGTCCCCACCTCTGGGCCAGAAGGTGGGAAGTTCGAGTCCTACCTGCCCTCATGGTGTGTCTGGGCAGCTTCATTAAAGTAGCTAGAAAGCAGGATTTGCAATACCACCACCCAAAATTGTATTTGAATCTGACTTTGTAAGTTTTCTTTGTAAGTTTAATTTTGCCTGCCCTTGTTTGTTTGATTTATTTTGAAACAGTAGAAAGGAGAATGGATGATATCATTTTATGCCAACCACAAACCGTAATGGTTGATACTGCAACATAGATAGCATGATAATAAATTCTTTGTTTCTTGTTTGGACCGCTGTACAAGATTAAGGATGTGCATGCATGAAAGGTACAGTATCTCAGGATATTATGAGGACCTACAGTTAGGTCCTTCAGTCACATGAATATATAACTGAATCTTTGGCAAAGCTGATGCACTCTTGAATGTAAAATCCTCAGACCACCTGCTGGATTAACAATCACTGTTACACCTAACAATGATTTCATGGGTTATGAGCATTGATGGCAAGGAAAGCATTTGTTGTTCATTCCTAATTGCCCTTGAGAAGGTGTTGATGAGCCTGCTTCTTGAGCCACTGCTATCCATCTGGTATAGCACTATGCTGTCAGGAAGGGAGGTTCTGGCAATGTGACAAAAAATCAACTGCAAGAATCAATATTCAGCACAAAATAGAAGGCAAATGCAAAGCTCCTAAGAGAGAAGCAAATTATTTTGTGTTTGTGGTGAACTGGCATAGTGGTTGAATGGATGCATTTTGTGCTTTTTGAGCTGCAGAATGAGAAGTGATTGTGTGCCGATAGCTCTGTAGATATTTTATAAAAAAATGTTGTGTGTGTGATTAGAAAATTCAGAGATAGTGAAATAAATTTCACATTGAATTAAAAGGACTATTACCATACTTTGAGTTTAATCTTGTTAACTTGCCTTGTGCTGTAAACACATTAGAATTCCTGTAATCCAATTGTCACTCGCCATTGACTAATGTCTTCACAAAAATACAATATCAGGCTCTGAATTGTGAAGTATTATTCTATTTGAAATGCCCCATTTAACTACACTCCTTTTTTTCAGGGAAAGTATCCTCGGTTTTATTATGTAGAATATGACATTCCCTCTCAATTCTTCAAAGATGTCTCTGTATGTCTGAATTATGGCTGAACTTTCTGTATATGCACTCAATACCCATGACATTTGAAAATTTAGGAGACAGGGTGAGAGTGATAATTGTTAATTTGATGCAATTTTGTTTTTGAGTAGCTTCTCATTCATTCACCAGAATTCTCCTCAGTATTATTTGATGTCTTTGTATTGAGACCACTAACCATTGAAAGGTTAAGTATCTGCCAATAGTAATTAATGCTATAAGTGAAGGTTTCAAAAATAGAGAAGGGGGATGTGGGGTGAGTTCGGGGGATGCGGGGCTAAGTGTTACTTGTCTTTCATGCCTTAATGGCATTTCATTCATTTAACTGCTGAAAAAAGAAGGATATGGAAAGGTGTAATCTACTGTAATGGATTCAATAATGCACAAATGATCACTAGTAAAAACATAATTACTCAATGTTCAGTGGATCCTCTAACAACTTTGTAATGCTTTCTGTTTGTTCCATTGTATGGTGCTAACATTTAGTGCTGAAATTATTGATTATTTAATTATAATGCTTAAGTTTTAAAAAGAAACATTGCAGTAGAGAATTTCATTGGCACATGTGATATGAAAGAAAAACTGAAATGCAATTGAGTACCTGTGATTTAAAAAATTCAGCTGCTTGTCAGTTAACGCTGTTGTGATTTCTTTTTGCTGACAACCAAGTTTAGCAAGTGAAGAAATTATTTTATAGAATAATTTTCCGTTCTTATTAATTTCTGTTAATTATTTCGGTTCTGGCAGTCACTCACTTGCTTGTTTAATCAGCAGTGGTTTAAGGAGAAGGGCAACAAATTGTGATGAGCAGCATCCACCAGGAGTGTTGTAGAACTGGGAAGATCCTTCTTGCACCTTCTGATTAGATTGAACCAGATTGGTTGAAGCAGAAATACCACTTCCAATATCTGTAAAACTTAATTTAATCTAGTTTCTTCTTCTACTATTATAGAAACCTGGAAACTGGATTTTCCTGTCCAAGGTTATTTAAATTCTGGCTGTCACTCATGTATTTGAAATGGAAAATTAATAAAATAATGCACATTACAAAATTTAAGCTCCTGTCTCTTTGTTTACTTCCATTTGCTTGTGCAGAATTATCTTTTCACTGTCATGCGGAAGTCCTTCTATTAAATGCTCATACATTATCTTCTACATCTGACATAAAGTTAGTGGTTTGGAGCCACAAGGCTTCTGCTGTTTCTTCCTGTATGTATTTGCACTTAGAACATATGGAATGGAATGTGGTTATCTGCCATCGCGTTACTCTGTTAATTCACAATTAAATATCCTTATGTTGAATTGTATTACCTAGGCTTGACAGTAAAAAGTGATCCCAAAGGACCTGGGGCGGTTATCAAGCACATTGATAGTGAAGGAGCTGCTGGAAAAGATGGAGAGCTTCAGGAAGGAGATTATATTGTTGCAGTGAACAAGGAATCCATAAATGGTCTAAATTCTGCTCAGATGCATTTTGTCCTTGCCAATTCAGTCTTAACTGAAGAAACTATGTGAGTATTTCTTGTAGTTGACTCTCAAAACCTTTAATTTGCTGTTTTCAATATAATGCTGTATCTTAAGTCAGTCACCCAACAATGAAATGTCACTGAAATTTGTACCAACTTGGAGGCTCAGTCTATGTTGGGAATAAGGGTTAAGTTTGTACCTGGGCAGCTCATGAAATTTAATTTCAGTTTTTAAAAGTTCTTCAATATAAAGCTTATGACACTAAAGCAATCATCGATTATTGTTTAAGAAAAAAATCTAGTTCACTTATGTCCCTTAGAGAAGGAACTCGGCAATCTTCCAAAGCCCTCAATAATGTCAGTGACCTTTAATTGTCCTGATATGGTTCAGTGTACCACTCAGTTCGAAGGCAATTCAGAACTGACAGCAAATTCTGGCCTTGCTAGTGGCACTCTCATCCTATGAAAGAATAAATAAAAAAAGTAAATTACTGTTACAAACTTGGACAATTTGCCTAACTTTGAGAGTTTCGATTGTAATTAAAGATTTTTGTCAATATTCCATTTATGAAGAAATGATTCTAAGACAATTCATATACCTCTGTTTTGTGACACATATAGAACCCAAAGCCAACAGCATGCTGCATCAGCTTGTGGGATAGAAAGGATTGATTAAAATATTGTAACAAAATTTCAGCATATGCACTTTTATTTGTCAGCAATTTGTCATTATCCTTGAATTAGGTTCAATTCTTTATTAATGTTTATGATAGAGTATGAAAGTTTGTGGACTGCTGAGAAATTTGCTTTTTGAGGAAGTTTTACTGCTGGAGTTAGAAGGTAGTTTATAAGTAATGATGAAATCTTTTTCAATATTGTGAATTAATCTTGATTTTTCCTCTCCCCGATAAATGAAAATCAACCTGCGTGTGTTCAGCTCTGCTCATGGTAGTTAATACCAGAATCCTCAACATGAAAGACAATGATTATTCATGAGAAACATTAATTAGAATTATGAAGAATCTAGTGTTTGAATGAAGCTGCTGGTCAAAGCTATTGAAAATATTTTGAGATCTGACCAGTGCTTCAAACAACCACTCTTTTTTTGAACAGTGTCATTTACGTTGAAACTGTCCCAGGCTACTTCACAAGAAGGTAAACATTGACAAGTGGATATCAATCCAAAGTTAGATATTATCTTTTTATTCTGGTATAGTGAGCAGTTTTATCACAGGAGAGGAAGCTCTCACAGTTCTTCACATCATCCATTCAGATGTGAGGGTAAGTGGGTAAACCAATTGTGTATCATAGAATTATAGAATCCTTACAGTGTGGAGGCAGATGCCTTTGAAGAACACTCAGACCTGTCTCCATAACACTGTTTCTCATGGCTAACTCACCTCGCCTGCACATCCCTGGACACAACGGGCAATTTGGCATGGTCAGTCCACATATAACAAAGGTTTCAGATATATGGACGGTGGGAGAAAACCAGAGCATCAGGAGGAAGCCCATGTGGACAGGGGGAGAATGTGCAAACTCTGCACAGTCAGCTGAGGCTGGGATTGAACCCGGATCCCTAATGCTCTGAGACAACAGTGCTAACCACTGAGCCACAGTGCCACCAAATTCTACCATGGTAGGATTTGAATCCAGGTCCCCAGAACATTATCTGGATTCGTAATCTCGTGCAAATACCACAAGGCCATCACCTCCCCATTCATATCCGCAAAGTTAACATCCATTGGACTTTTAGGAGCAAAGGTAAGGGTTGTATTAGAGGAACTAATCAGGATGAGAGAGCATGCTGGTTTTAATGGGGATTACAGGCAGACTTTTATTGAGCAGATCAGTGTAGCTGCAATGATGTAATTGTGTGCTAAGGGAGAAAAGCTAAGTAGTTGGGATTGTGAAAGGCAGTTTCAGATACCAACATTTAGTGACATTTCAAAGATTGTTGTATATGGCCACTTTCCAAATGAGGTCTGGTCACTTCTTGACATAAACCATAAGTTGGCCAAACTGAGAAAATATTTTATCACCTTATCACTTCACCCATTCACTTGAAAAGGTTTTTGTCGTGAACATGTGAAGCAATATATGAATTGGTGATGTGGGCATCCAATTCGATCAATAAACTTAAATAATTATGTAATCTAATACAAATACTTAAGTTTCTTTGATCATTCCCTCTGTAAACTGCTATCCCCATTGCCCATTCTTCTCTTAAGGCTTTTTCTCAGTTCATCACTTTGACAAACTTGGTTAATATTTCCTGCAATGGTTCAGCATCATTTCTTCATCAGATTACTGCTCAGTTAAATATCCTGAATTAAAAATGCATGTTGATATAGATATTGATAAGCATGATAATCTTTGTCTTGCTCCTTGGCCTTAGATAGCAACAGTAACACATACTCATTTCACCGTGCATGTATATGTTGAAAAATTGTTGAGTTGGATAAATGTTAGATGTCTTTACACGAGAAAAGTAAGTGCCCAGTTAGACTTGTGATCAAATATATCAGCTTCTTGATTTGTAAGTATCACCTACCTTCTGGATTCATTATTTATTGCTGAAGAGGACTTTGTAGAGGCCACTATCTTATGCTGTATCTCATAGTCACGTAAGACTTCTAATCTATTGTTTAAAAAGTACAACTTTCTCTCTTTTGGTGGATGGGAAATTTAGGATTACTTATGTGCCTGCAAAAGATATGGATCGTTATAAATGGAGCTCTGCATCAAAACAAGCTAGAACCCTTAATGCTACACTATTAGCAACAGAAGCCAGGCTGAAACCTACTGTCAGGTATTTAAATTAATTATATTCTTGGTATTGAAGGATAGAAATTTTTTAATAATGCTTTTGGACTGAAATGTTACATCAAGGTGTCTTGATTGGAATTCAACTCAGTACCTTGACCATTATTTCTACCTTAATCAATATCACAAAAAAGGCAGATTATCTGGTCATTATCACATTGTTTATGGCTGTCTGAAGTGCACATACTGTGCTGACTGCTACCTTTCCTGGAACATTGCATCAGTGAATGTGTTTTATTTCAAAAAGTGCTTCAAAAAGGCTCTAAAATGCTTAAGAGACATCTGATGGTCTTAAAAAGTACTGTATATATGTGTATATATATATTTTTTTGAGTATATTCTAGGATCTGAAAAACAAATAATTATTAAAATATTGTCGATGAACATTTAATTTCAAAATACTAACAATTCAAGTACAGACGTTACTGGTTGCAGAAATTTTTTGAAACTTTATTTTAAAATGTGAAATATTTTGTTTCATTTTTAAGTCTTATAGGTAATACTTATGAAGTTGTGTCATGTATCTCAATATGGTATTTAGAGGAAGACAACTTTATGACTTAAATGCAAATATTTGTACAGACTTCAGTTTAGCGTGAACATAGGGTTTGGGCATTAATAATGAATTGTGGTTTCCTAACATTGGGTGCCTGGTATTTGTTCCACCTTTCTATGTACATCATCATTTGTACTATTTGTTGCAGTTCAGGTAGCAATATTAAGGAAGTATGGTGGTTTGTATTTTTATGGAGTAGGTATAAGCAATGCACTATGTAACTTTGATGTTTTCTGGATAAAGTATAATACTGATTTTTAAAGTTAGTGTATTATTACAATTGTTCAACATCTGAATAGTAATATTTGCACAAATTACAGAAACTCCAAATTACCTGTGGAGAAATATTAAACATAAATCTTTACTGTGAATCATAATTTATAATTTGCATATCAAAGTGCATGTGCAAAAAAAATTGTGACCAGCTTTGAGTTTATACTGTTATGGAATAAATTGCAGCAGCGTAAGTGGCTATTATGTGTACTATCGATGTGTTGCCTTGAGCTCTTGATAGTTACAATGCAAAAGCTTTTAACAATGGTGTAAATTGATTACCAATTAAAAGATCAGGTTAGATCAGTATTTTATTTAGAGCCTGGGTGGCATATTTCATTGCATTGATGCATACATGTTTATCATAATTATTATTTTGTTTATAATTTATTTTTTTCAAATCATTCGAGATAATTTTCAAATTCACTAACTGCAGAAAAAAAAGATTTTAGTGAGGTGGACTTCCCAAAAACATTTTAAATATATGAGTGACAGTTCTAATGAAACATTACTATTGTTAGTTAACATAGTTATTTATTTACAAGAGGTCACATTATCAAGCAATTTGGGGCAGAATTCTTAGATTTGTATTTCTATTGGTTCATAATTTTCTTTTGTGTCGTTGAAGAATATAATCGTAAACTGTTCATTCAAAGTCTTCAGAAGCAATGCAAACGTATCTTAAGAAAAATTGAAAGCTGTGATTTAAATGATGCGTTCATGGAAATCCTCTGCATAATCCCTGACACCTCCTGAGTTAGCTTTCAAAAGGCAGAAGAACAAGAGAGGACTCTTTAGCTCCTCAAAATGTCTGTACTATTCATATCTATGATCTATATGATCTATATTTTCAATTCAATTTACTGGCTTTTGCTCATATGCTTGTTAGCAAGCACAATGTATTTCAATCTCAAGTGCTTCCAAAGGCTTCAGGCCTGCAATTGTGAATTAGTTGTATTGCTGAGCAAATCTTGATCATATAATCTTCTAAGAGCATTTTCCCAATGAAATATAGTAGACTAATGAGCTATAACAGACAGTACTAAAAATACACTGCAGAATTGGCAGCACCTAAAAAGAGAGAAAACAATGAGTTTGTGTTCCAGCTGATTTTGATGAACATAACCATATAATTCACTTCGCATATACTGACTAAATTCCATTGATTTTTTTTGTCAGTTTGGTTTTTGTTTCACAATCAACATGCACTTATTTTAGGCTTTGATTTGAAGCATGGGTTGCACCTTCAATGTTTGACATTGTCATACATTTTGCACAGTTACGGTTGCCAAAGCCACTGGGCTGCTCTGCCCCTGTAGTTAAATCACCTGTGCTGAGTAGTTCTTTTTATTCCTATTTTATTCATAGAAATATGGAATTCATTGCAAAACTGAGTTCCTTCACACAGATTCTGACAAATATTTAGTGATTGATGAATCAAAAAATCTGAAGCATATTGTCAAAGGGAGAGTGAGAAGCCAGAAGTTGTTGCATTAATTGGTAGGAACAACATAATTAAGGAAAGGGTTAAGATTTTGCAAAGTGAATATAAGAGGCTAGGGAGAAAGTTAGAGCAAAGAACCTCAAAAGTAGTAGCCTCTGGTTTATTGCTATTGGAGCCCCAAGTTCTAATGAGGAAAGGAATAAAAGAATAGGGCAGATAAAACAGTGGCTGAAGAAGTGGATCAATGTGCAGGGATTCAGATTCTTGGATCATTGGGATCTCTTCTGGGTTGGAAAAGGGATTGGTTTCAATCGGGAAAGGACCAATATCCTGGTTGGGAAATTTATTCGTTTTATTTCAAGAGCCTGTAAACAATTAGAGAGGGGGGATGAAAGCAGTGAAAATAGAAAGACAGATAAGAATGGTTCTGAATCAGAAAAGAGCAAGTTAATTAGAAAAGAAAGACAAGAGCAAGTCAGATAACAAGCTAACTCCGAAGAATTAAACTGCATTTATTTCAATGCAGAGGGCCTTATAAGGCTGATGAACTTAGAAACTTTGCTGATGGAAGGACAGGACTGGGAACTCAATGTTCCGGGTTTTAGATGCAATAGGAAGGACAGAAAAGGAGCCAAGAGAGGAGAGATGAGCGATGTTTTTGACTAAGGAAAACATTACTAATGTGATTAGAGTGGATATTTCTGAGGGATTGTCCAGAAAAAATATATATGGATTGAAATAAGAAATAAGAAATAAGAAAAGGATTATCCCTTTATGGCATTGTACTACATGCCCCCCAATAGTCAGAGAGAAATTGAGGGGCAAATATGTAGAGATCTTAAATATGTGTAAGAATAGTAAGGATATAGTAGCAAGGGATTTTAATTTTCCAAACATTGATTGGAACTGTTATAGTGTTGAAGGTTTGAATGGTGAGGAATGTGTTCAATGTGTTCAAGAGTTTTTTTTAATATCAAAATGTAAAACTTTACTTTCTCTTGGGAAATAAGACAGGGCAAGTGACTGAAGTGTTAGTAAGGGAACAGTTTAGGACTAGTGTTCCTTATTCTGTTAGTTTTAAAGTAGTTATGGAAAAGGGTAAACCTTCTTAATTGGAGTAAGGCAAGTTTTAATGGTATGAGAGAAGAACTTTCAGAAGTTGATTGGAGTAGACTGCTGGACAATTGATAAGTGGAAGGTTTTCAAAAGTGTCATGTTGAGAGGCGTTATGCTCTTGTTAGAGTGAAAGGTAAGGCTGATAAGCTTGGGGAACAATTGATGAATAAAGATATTGAGGTTTCAGACAAGAATTTAAAAAATCTTATATTAGATATAGACAACTGGGATCAGATAAATCTCTTGAAGTATATAAGGAATGCATATAAGGAGGGGCATTCTTAAGGAGGAAATCGGGAAGGTAAAAAAGGGATATGAGATAGCATTGATAGATAAGGGTAAGGATAATCCAAAGAGATTCTACAAGTACATTAAGAGCAAAGGAGCAACTGAAGGGTGGCTATTATTGAGCCTTTGTTTGAGAAAGATTGTAAGGAGAAGCCTGGGAATTATAAACATGTGAGTCTGACATCACTGGTGGGTAAGTTGTTGGAGGTGATTCTGAAAGATAGGATTTACATGCATTTGAAGAGGCAAGGACTGATTAGGAATAGTCAGTATGGTTTGTGTGAGAGAAATTGTGGCACGCAAATTTGATTGAGTTTTTTTGTGAAGTAACCACAAAGATTGACGAGTGCCGAACAGTAGACTTTGTTTACTTGGACTTTATTTTAAAGCCTTTAGATAAGGATCCACAAGATAGATTAATTTGTAAAGTTAGGTCATATGGGATTCAGGATGAGCTTGCTCGTTGGATGCAAAATTGGCTTGTCAGTGGGAGACAGAGAGTGGTGGTGAAGGGTTGTTTTTCAGACTGGAGGCTTGTCATCAGCGGTGTTCCACAGGGATTGGAACCGGATTCACTTCTGTTTGTCGTTTCTATAAATCATTTGGATGAGAATTTAGGAGGAATGGTGAGTAAGTTTGCAGATAACACCAAAATTGGTGGGAAAGTGGACAGTGAAAAAGTTATCTAAAATTGTAAAGAAATCTTAATCAATTAGGTCAATGGGCTGATGAGTGGCAGGTGGAGTTTAATTTGGATAAATGTGAGGTTTGCATTTTGGTATGACAAACAAGGGCAGGACTTAAATAATTAATAGTGGTACCTTGGGTAGCGTTGTAGAACAGGGAGACCTAGGGGTTAAGGTATATAATTCTTTAAGATTTGTGGCACAGGTAGAGAGGGCAGTTAAGGCATTTAGCATGCTACCTTCATTATTCAGGCGTTTTGAATGTAAGAGTTGGGACGTCATGTTGAATTTTAATAGGACGTTGGTGAGGCCTCTCCTGCAGTACTAAATGAAGTTCTGGTTGCCCTGTTATAGGAAGGATATTATTAAGCTGGAGGGGGTTCAGAAAAGATTTACCAGGATGTTGCTGGGAATGGAGGGTTTGAGTTATAAAAAATAGGTTGTGTAGGCTGGGACTTCTTTTCACTGGAGCGTAGGTGACCTTGTACAAGTTTATAAAATCATGAGGGGCATGGATAAGGTAAATAGCAAAGGTCTTTTCCCTCAGCTGGTGGAGTTCAAAACTAGCGGGACATATATTTAAGATAAGAGGAGAAAGATTTAAAAAGGACATGAGAGGCAACTCTTTTACACAATGTGATTAATGTATAGAATGAACTGTCAGAGGAAATGGTGGATGCAGGTTTATTTAAAAGACATTTAGATAAATTTATGAATAGGACATGTTTGGAAAGATATGGGCCAAAGGCAGGCAGGTTTGACTAGTTTGGTTTGGGAACATGGTCAGTGTGGACTAGTTGGACTGAATGGTCTGTTTTTACACTGTATGACTTTGAGTGTTTGATTTGATGAGTAACATTTAATATATTTAATATTTTGATTTTAATTTTGAAGTCATGTATCTATCAGTATGGTTTGTCACCATTTTTTGAAGTTCATTGTTGTAATTTTCGATTAATGTTGAAGAATTTTCCAATGTGACTTTACTCTTTTTTTAAAAATCAGTGAATTGCCTGAAAGAGAAGAAGGCGAAGGAGAAGAAACCCCAGTAATGAGTCATTGGGAGGCACCACGATGGTAAGAGAGTGTCATGACATTTGACTTCTGTTCCCAATAGAGTTCACCATCTTATTTTTCATGTTCGTGTTTTGTACTGCTACACAACCACACTGCCGAGATATTAGCTGATTCGGCAGAGATGCACAAAATACATCGAACATAAGATGTACCTTTGTTGTTTGAACGTGATTTCAATTTTCAGCGATGTTACGAAAGCCATAACTGACCAAACATCTCAGATGAAATTAAAACCCACTTTAATTAAGAATAGTTATGTCTTAGAATTGTGGACAATAATGCAAATTTGATATTTTTAACAATGTTAAATTACTACAGAAGTAGAGGAACTTTAATCAAGAAAATATAGTGGGTATTGGCTATATTTATATTTTTTACTGGGCATATCATAAATATTGTGTACATTTGTTGAGTATAAAGAGAATGCGCCACGTGAATGGGCAGTCAGTCACTGGACAGAAGGCATGTTTTTTGCATGCATCACTGTTTGAAAACTTGCAAATAATGGTATTCCCCTGATATCAATCATTGGAGTCATTGCATTACATTATTTATTTTTCAGAGTCTGAGTAGGCTGGTGTGAATTTTTACATTTAATATTTACTTTAAATGACTTCCTAACTGCAAATATATAGAAAATTGTAAACATGTCTCTCTTTTTCTCTCTTACACTCGCTTATTTCTTTTGTATCAATTGCAATTTGCAGAGACAAAATAAAAGGAAGAAAGCCATGCGTTAGATATTGGTTTTGTGATAACAGTAAACTTCTGGATGCCAGATTATTTATGTATAAATGAAAGAATAAAATATTAAAAATGGCATGGATGACAATTATTAATGTGTTGTAAAAATAAAGTTTGTGGAAAGAAAGGAGTGGCAGATGAAGTTTAATTTAGATAAATGTGAGGTGTGCATTTTGGAAAGGCAAATCAGGCCAGGACTTATACATTTAATGGTAAGGTTTGTTCCTGAATAAAGAGACATTGGAGTGCAGGTTCATAGTTCCTTGAAAGTGGTGTCGTAGGTAGAGAGGATAGTGAAGAAGGCATTTGGTATGCTTTCCTTTATTGGTCAGTGCATTGAGCATAGGAGTTGGGAGGTCATGTTGCAGCTGTACAGGACATTGGTTAGGCCACTGTTGGAATACTGTGTGCAATTCTGCTCTCCCTTCTATAGGAAGGATATTGTGAAACTTGAAAGGGTTCAGAAAAGATTTACAAGGATGTGGCCAGGCTTGAGCTATAGAGAGAGACTTATAGACTGGGGCTATTTTCCCTGGAGGATCAGAGGCTGAGGGGTGACTTTATAGAGGTTTATAAAATCATGACAGGCATGAATAGGGTGAGTAGACAATGTCTTTTCCCTGGGGTGGGGGAGTCCAAAACTAGAGGGCATAGGTTTAAGGCGAGATGGGAAAGATTTAAAAGGGAACTAAGGGGTGACTTTTTTGTGCAAACAGTTGTGCATGTATGAAATGAGTGGTGGAGGCTGGTATAATTACAACATTTAAAAGGCATCTCGGTGGGTATTTGAAAAGGAAGAGTTAGAGGGATATGGGGCAAATGCTGACAAATGGGACTAGATTAATTCAGGATATCTAGTCGCCATGTATGAGTTGGACTGAAGGGTCTATTTCTGTGCTAGATATTACAATGACTCTAAATAAATAAATAAAAGGAACATTATAATAAGATTTAATGACATCTTAGCCTTTACGTTTATGTATGAAGTTAATACTGTAGAAGAAAACGCAAGCTATTTTAATATCGCAATCAAACAAAATACTCTAGAATCTTCAAAAAAATCTCTGTACATTTTTGTTTGGAATGGTGAGTGACCAGTCAATATTAATTATGTTATGAGTGCTTGTTTTTTTTCAGAATTGAAAGACAATGTTGTGAACTTGGTATAAAACAAAGCTTAAATTATTTATAATATTGTGGGTATGTTTAAATCCAGATATTTATCAAAGTTTTTTTAAAATTTCATTGCGTCTGCTTCCAACTCATTGCATATTATTTGTTCTAGTCAGAACTTTGCTAGTCTTCAGTAAGAAATAGTCATATAGTGCTTTTGAATTCACCCTCAAGATTAAGGGAAGGTGTTCATAGTCACTTCAAGATTCTCTCAAATATATGCATTCAAATGTGATTCGAGCTATACTGTCAGAGTTTTGTACTTATTGAGAAAAGAATTTTGTAATCTTGCAGGCATGTGGAGCAAGGTTCACCTTATTTGATTAAAGTTTAGATCAAGGGCAATTTTATTAAGCATTGGAAGTTTTAAGTGATAATGTTATCTTGACTACTGCTCCAATCTCCGTCAGAGCAGTAGTAGTTCCCATGCATCTTACGAATGAGGGATCTGCAGTACGGCTCTTAAATCTTTGTGAAATGCTAGATGTGTTATTGGCCAGATCAATTTATTTCATTACATTAGCCAAGAATTGGTCCATTGTTAATACAAGCATACTGCATTGTATTTGCAAAACGCAACAGCTGCTTGTCTTTATAGCTTGCAGTTTCTAGAGTCACATTGTGTGACATTAAGTGACTAACTTTCTAAAGGATGTCACTTTGCTTTTCCATTCATATATTTTTGTTGGTGTAATTTCTTTTTAAAAACTATGATACTAACCCTGCACAGAATACTGGATCCAGAAAGATTTTTCATTTTTAAAGAATTAAATCACAGACCATGGGGTGGAATTTTATAAGGTTCTATGAAGTGTGAGCTTTGGTGAAGTGCAGCAGAACTGGACAAGAAGTGTGGCAAACAAGATCATCTGGGTCCATCTTTTATGCTTTTCACAACTGGGTGGTGAGATTCTTGCCAGGCAGCAAGTTACTAATTGTTGGGGAACGATGCTTGTGAAATGCCTTGGTGATAACCCAATTCTCTTTATTAATATTCGAGTTCCAATCTTGCCAAACTTAGCCAACAATTAGACGTCAGGAAAGCTTGAGATAGAAATCAGAGCAGGTACCCGGCAGATTCAGTTTGCTGTTTGCTCTGAATAAACTCCATGTTGGAAACCAGACTCCAACGTTTTGGAGCATGGGCACTGGTCACACACACCCCGTGTTTAATCCAGGTGGCAACCTATCAGCAGGCTGGCATCGTCTGGTATTGTCGCTCCCCACTGCTTGTCATAGGGCAGGAGGAGGTCCTATGTCGGCACCATACCATCCAGGATCTCCGGCAAATATCAGGAACCGTGGAGGACAACTCCAAATTACGGGATGACTGGGTGCACATGGGCTTTTGATGAAAGCTTGGGAATAATGC
Source organism: Chiloscyllium punctatum (assembly GCF_047496795.1). Lineage (NCBI taxonomy): Eukaryota > Metazoa > Chordata > Chondrichthyes > Orectolobiformes > Hemiscylliidae > Chiloscyllium > Chiloscyllium punctatum. Next base: position 85,435,009 of record NC_092745.1, read on the forward strand.
CAGTGAAATCCAGGATATCCCTTGAATGACAGTGCATGGTATTCGAATACAAGAGGTGCCATGAGAATGGTAAGTAGTTAATGAGACAGGTTTGATAAAGTCTGATGAGAAAACTCACTGGGCCTCGGGAAGAGAATCACTTTCAACAACTCAGCAAGACTCATGCCAGCCAAAAAAGTATAAGATTCAGCCCTGTGAGTTTTGAATTTGAAATAAAGCTACTCAAACAGAGAGGAAAAAGGTTCTTGGCTCTAAATAAGTAACTTAAGTTAATTGTAAATACAAACATATCTTGCAGAAAATTAATGGTTTTGAATTTGGCAATATGAATTACAAAATAGGCAAAAGTTTTCATTTGCCTCTACATCCTAAATTACAAAGAGTATTTAACTTTAATCTAGGGTTGAACTTTGGCGAGAACCAGGCGAGTCACTCGGAATCAGTATTGTTGGTGGCAATAAAGTAATAAAACGACTGAAAAATGGGGAGGAATTGAGAGGAATTTTTATTAAGCATGTTTTGGAGGAGAGTCCAGCTGGAAGATCGAAAGCTCTGAAGACAGGGGACAAAATAATTGAGGTAAATAATTTTGTTTATGAATGAGTAATGTTAATAAGAATGAAAGAATAAGTACAATGGTAACCACTCTAATAAATTGTTAATTGGAATGTCTTTGTTGGTACACTAAACATTCTAATCTCCTGGGTGTGCCTGAGAACACTAAGAGAAACCCAAAGGATTCAGTCAAATTACTGTTGTCCAGAACTTCCGATCTGTGTTGGTATTCCTATTTCTGACCAAAATCAGAAAAAAAATTACCTTCTTACCTCTCTATGAATTTTCAGGTATGTCTCTATGACTGTATAAATTCTGATGTAGGCCTTACCCCAACACTTGCAGTTCAACATATCATTTGGGCAGTATCACAGTGATATTTTGATAATGTTGTGCCCCCTTTTTACAGCAATTCCTCCATTATTGCAGAATGGAAAAACAGTTTATAGGTCCCACTATCTCTTAGCATGGTAGGAAGCTAAAGGGTGTGAGCTTGGGGGTATGGTGATGGATAAGTTAGTGAGAAGATAACAGATGGCTAGTAAATGAATGAGGGTCAGGAAGTACAAGGAGAGTCTGCTGTTGGGTGTTTAGTGGTACAGTCAAGTGTTGGGTATGGGGATATAGGGTGAGTGAGTGTTCTAAAATTGTTGGGGGCGGGGTGGAGGTTGTCAGTGTGGCTAATTGTGGTTTACTTTTGTAGTAATGCAAAAGACCCTTTGAGAGGCTTCCAGATACTGGGTAACTCTTACTGGAAGTTTAAACCTCCTGGGCAATTACCTCATACTCAGTGTGTCAGGACATCTGAGGGGTGCCAACACATCCATCCAGGCATATCTGGTCTCTGAGCATGTGGAGGCTGGAACCTCTGGGCCAGTGTATGTGGAAGATTGTATTTTGCTGCCTAAGCAACATTTTTAATTTTATCTTTGTTGTGAAACTTGAAAGATTTCAGAAAGGATTTACAAGGATGTTGCCA